>NC_061121.1:95102867-95286622 GCF_002878395.1 Capsicum annuum
GGGGTACTTGTACCCAGGACTCGATGGAAGAAAACTGACACACATGACTGACTTGATCATTAGAGTAGAGTCCATAATTTATAATATCATAAGTAGGGATCTCATACTAAGCATGGTTATCAACAATGTATTGCATGGAAAGGATTTCATATCACATGGAAGTACTTCCACAATCTTAATATCATATTCGTTGCATAATCATATTGGCAACACATACTAATAGCATGGAAGTTCATATGGATTGCATGGTTATCATACATCTTATTCATAAGTAGGATTTGTAAGTAAACATAGCAGAATCTCATAAGAATAGTTCATAAGTATTCCAACAACATTTACAAGGCACATTAACAAAATAGAAGTCATTGGAACGTAAGGGCATATCATGAATCCTTCACTTAGTCACAATTTAGCTATATTGCATGATTTCTAGTTCCTTAACATTTTATCAAACACCTTACATGCACCTCTTAAGCATAGGTGAATTCGTCAAATTATACATCATGAACAACCAAATTTACATGTTTCCAACTCATATGATATCATGAATTCACAAAAAAACATATAAAGATTCCATCTTGGGAGTCACCCAATATCAACAACATGATCATCAACACCCAACAATATAGAAATCATACTTTATCATGGAAAAGAGGAAAACAATCAAGCATCAACATGGGTATGATCATATCACCACAATCAACCAAACTTTTGTATTTTAAATATTGATTCTGGAACTCTATGAACGAATTGAATCCATAGATGAACACTACACATACCTTAGAAGGAAGATTCTTGATGATTGACGGAGGAATTTCCTTGAAATCGGATCTTCAAGCTTAATTATGCAACCCTAGTTGTTTTAATCCTTTAGTACTCTTGGATGATGAGCTTTGAGATGAAAATAGGGTTGTAATATGTTTAGAAGATATATATATCATAGGGTTGAGTTTAGGGATGTGTAAGGAGTATTTCAAGACTTAATTACCTTTAAAATAACTCAAGACAGAGTGTTTTTGACACCTGGAATTTACTTAGGAGGCGCCCAAGTGATCGCCTATGCCTGGGTTAGGCGGCACCTAACCAATCGCCTATGCTTACTGTCTCTCACGAAAATGGGTATAACTTTTTACTTGGGTATTTGATTAAGGCGAATTTTGTATTGTTGGAAAGCTAATTAGATTCTGTACAATTTGGTGGGTATAAATCAGCCAAAATACCATATTAACATCGATTTATACTCGTTCAAAGATGACCCTTTCAAAATTAAACACTCAAACTTGATGGATTCAAAAACTCTTAGCTTGCATTACCTTAAGTGACTCATATGAACATGCTTAATGCATCATAAGCTATCCTATAACTAGGACTTTCATTGTAAGTCATGTAATCAAGTATGAATCACAGGATAGGAGATTTCATACATAGGAATACTTATTCACTTCCTAGCTTAGAAACATGTCGGGTATTACAATATCTCCCCATTAGGAACATTCGTCCTCGAATGAGAATTTACTGAGAAGGGATACAACACAATAGAACGTGAACTGAACATGAAGAACTGCAACTTGATCTTATAACTGACATGCTAAACATACTGAACTCGTGCATATCTGTTGCACAGACAACTGACACATGAATACATGACTGAGTATGAAATGATTAATAGGTACCAAGTTTATACTGGAAACATGAACATAAAACTGAATAAGCTTAAGGATAACTATTACCTTGAGCTTGATCTGAATTAGCGGGGAAGAGGTGAGGATACTTGGTACGCATTTCTGCTTCTGCTTCCCAAGTAGCTCCCTCATGAGACTGATTTCTCCAAAGAAACTTTACTAGAGGGACTTCTTTGTTTCTCAATCTACGAGTCTGATAATCTAAGATTTCGACTAGAATCTCTTCATAAGAGAGGTTGTTCTGAATGTCCATACTCTGAATAAGGACAACAACTGCTGGGTCACCTATGCACTTCTTTAGCAAATAGACATGGAAGACTAGATGGACTGAGGCTAGATTTAAAGGCAACTCAAGCTCATAAGCTACCTTGCTGAAATGACAAAGAATTCTAAAGGGACCGACATACCGGGGACTGAGTTTCCCTTTCTTGTTGAACCTCTTCACTCCTTTCATGGGAGAGATCTTAAGATAGACATAGTCATTGAACTCGAACTCGAGATCCTTTCTATGAACATCTGCATGGGACTTCTGTCAGCTCTGGGCAGCCTGTAGTCTCTCTATGATCAACTGAAATTTCTCTAAGATGTCGAATACAAAGTCAGGTCCTATGACTGAGGCCTCACTAACTTCGAACCAACCAATTGGAGATCTACATCTCCTACCATAAAGAGATTCAAATGGAGACATCTGAATACTAGAATGATAGCTATTTTTGTATGCAAACTCAATCAAAGGCAAGTGGTCATCCCAAGTTCCCTTGAAGTCAATTGCACACATCCTTAGCATATCTTCAAGAGTCTGAATGGTCCTCACTGCTTGACCATCTGTCTGAGGATGAAATTCTATGCTGAGATGGACTTGCGTACCGAGACCCTTTTGGAAGGCTTTCCAAAAGTAAGAAGTGAACTGGGTACCTCTTTCTAAGATGATAGAGAGTGGAACACTGTGTAATCTGACTAACTCCCTGATATAGAGTTTGGCATAATCCTCGGAGGAATAAGAAGTACGAATAGGAAGGAAATGAGTTGACTTGGTCATTCTATCTATAATGATCCAGACTGAATCATGCCGATGACGAGTTCTAGGCAAACCCATCACGAAGTCCATGTTAACTTCTTCCCACTTCCAAGTAGGAATGGTGAACTCTTGCATGGAACCACCAGGTTTTTGATGCTCTACCTTAACCTACTGATATGTAGAGCACTTAGCCACAAACTCTGCAACATCTCTCTTCATCCCACTCCACCAATAGATCTCCCGTATGTCGCGGTACATCTTAGTGGCCCCTAGATGAATAGAGTATCACACACTATGTGCTTCTAGAAGAATTCGCTACCTCAATTCATCTACACCTGGAACACATAGACAACCCTGAAAATGAAGAACACCATCTCCCCCTTTGGAGAAAACCTCGACTTTCTGATTCTGAACTGACTTTTTGAGCTTGACAAGGCTAGGATCCCTATCTTATTTCTCTTTCACCTTGGAAACTAGAGATGATTCTGAACTACTATGAACACATACACCACCCTCTGAAGAATCGACTAAGCGAATGCCTACTCTGGCAAGCTGATGGACCTCCTGAGCGATCTTTCTCTTACAATCCTCAACGTGAGAAATACTACCCATGGAGAGTCGACTGAGAGCATCGGCCACAATATTGGCCTTGCCCGGATGATAAAGAACACTTATGTTGTAATCCTTCAAGAGCTCTAACCACCTTCTCTAGAAAAGTTTGAGATCTTTTTGGGAAAAGACATACTGCAGTCTTTTATGGTCTGTGAAGAAATCTACATGAACTCCATAGAGATAATGCCTCCAAATCTTCAAGGCAAAAACTACCGCTACTAACTCAAGATCATGAGAAGGATAATTCTTCTCATGTGGCTTTATCTATCTGGAGGCGTAGGCTATGACCTTACCATGCTGCATGAGAATACAACCTAAACCCACTCTGGATGCATCACAATAGACTACAAAACCGTCTGAACTATCTGGAATAGATAGAACTGGAGCTGAGGTGAGTTGAGTCTTTAACTCTTGAAAGATCTTCTCCCATGAATTTGACCACTGAAACTTAATCTTCTTCTGAGTGAATCTAGACATGCGAGATGCAATAACCGTCTGTAATAACCAGCCAAACCCAAGAAACTCCAAATATCTAATGGAGATACGGGTCTAGGCTAGTTTCTTACTGCCTTGGTTTTCTAAGGATCTACTCTAATGCCATCACCAGAAATAATATGGCCAAGGAATGCTACTGATCTTAGCTGAAATTCGAATTTGCTGAACTTAGTGAATAACTGGTGATCCCTGAGAGTCTGAAGAACAATCCTAAGATGGTCTGTATGATCACGCTCTGTGCGAGAATAAACTAGAATATTATCTATGAAGACTATGACAAACATGTTCAAGTACTTCTTGAACACATGATTCATCAAATCCATAAAAGCTACAGGGCAATTGGTAAGACCAAATGACATAACTAAAAATTTGAAGTGACCATACCGAGTATGGAAAGCTATCTTTGGAATGTCACATTCTCTAACTCTAAGCTAACGATAGCCTGATCTGAGGTCTATCTTGGAGAAGTAACTGGCACCCTAAAGTTGGTCGAATAGATCATTAATCCTGGAAAGAGGATATCTATTCTTGACCGTGACCTTGTTGAGTTAACGGTAAGCAATACACATCCTGAGAGAACCATCTTTTTTGCGCACGAATAACACTAGCGCACCCCATGAGGAAATGCTGGATCTGATGACTCCCTTATCTAAGAGATCCTTCAACTGATCTTTCAGTTCCTTGAGTTCTGCTTATGCTATTCTGTATGGCAGAATAGAAATAGGTTGATTATCCGAAAGAAGGTCTATGCCAAAGTCTATTTCCTTTTCGGGAGTAATGCTTGGAAGACTTTGGGAAGGACATTTGAGTATTCATTAACAACAGGGACTGTTTCGAGGCTATGATATTCATAACTGGAATATTTAACATACATGAGATAATACACACCCCCCTTAGAAATCATTTCACTTGCCCAAATGTAGGAAACAAGTTGACCCCTAAATGCTGAAATACTACCCTTCCACTCTAGGATGGGCTCATTCGGGAACTAAAACTGAACTATCATATTTCTACAGTCGACTGTGGCATAGTAGGAATAAAGCCAATCTATGCCAAGAGTGATATCAAAATCAGTCATCTCTAACTCCACTAAATCTACTGATGTGGATTTCTGAGATATCATAACCGGGTAGTTCCTGTATACCCACCGGGCTATGATGGTTTTACCCACTGGGGTAGATACTGAGAAGGGCTCTGCTAGGACTTCGGGACTAATTCCTAAATCGCCTGCAATGTATGGAGTAACAGAAGGCAAAGATGCACTTGGGTCTAGCAAAGCATAAAAATTAACATGGAAAATCTGTAACGTACCAGTAACGACATTAGGAGAATTTTCCTAATCCTGTCGGAACTGAAGAGCATAGAGTATGTTTGGGTGTTGCCCACTGGTAGCACTGGAAGTGGCACCCTGCTGGTTCGGCCAATTGGACTGAGCTTTAGAATAATTTTGCTGACCCTGAAGACTTGACTGCAGACACTACCTAATCCTATGGCCTGGCCTGCCACAACTAAAAAGGACATCACTACCGACTCTACAAATGCCCTTGTGGTTCTTACCACAAGTCTGACAAAGAGGATTTGTTCGAGCACTACTAACACTGCCCTAAGATTTAGAGCCTATCGCTTTGTTTCTATTGCCGTCTCTGAACTTCAGCATTAGAGATCTGGCAGACAAAGGAGCTGGAACAGCTGACTTGGAGAGAAACTATGAATGGTTTCCTCTATCTCACTTGGGGTGAGCAAAGTTAAAATTACCTGACCTTGCTCTTTTCTTTTGCCTCTCCCTAGTCTTAAACTTCTACTCTTCTACTTGTTGGGCATGGGTCATGAGTCTTACTAAGGTCATATCACCGATCAGCATTGCAGACCTATACTCATTTACCACGCTATCGTTGACCCCTAACACGAACTTACTCATCTTAGCTCTATTTTCTGTAACCACATGAGGAGCATACCTGGCTAGCTAATTAAATCTGAGAGAATACTCCCTAACCGTCATATTCCCCTACCTGAGGTTGATGAACTCAAGAACTTTTCCTTCCCTCGGCTCTTGGGGAAAGAATTTATCTAAGAAGGTCGTGACAAATTCCTCCCTCTCGATAGGGCCTTTATCATCTAACCTCTCAGACTTCTACTATTTGTACCAATCATGAGAAATATCCTATAACTGGTAGGCGGCTAACTCAGCACTCTCAATAAAAGTATCACCCATGATGTCAATGACTCTCTGGATTTGGTCAATGAAATCCTGAGGTTCCTCATCAGACTTAGACCAATGGAAAGATAGAGGGTTCATCCGAGTGAAGTCCCTTACCCTAGATGCTTTGGGAGTAGCCACTGGATTAGCAAAAATGACTGGTGTCCATTTATTTCATGCAGCCATGGACTGAGTAAATGTGGTAAATGTGGCTCTAAACTCCGCATGGGAAATATATTCGCCCAAAGGATCTTCGGGCTGAGGAGTGGCTGGTTTCTTCTCTTTGGGACCATGGTCTGGAATAAGAGAAGAATGGATTAGACTGATAGTTTAACTTGTGATTATGCTCACTAGCATGACATGAATAATGAAGAAAGGAGAGTGTTCCTAAAACATCTTATAGCCTCCCGCACATAAATGTGGCGCACAACACACCTATGTACAAGACACTACTAGATGCTAATTTATGACTTCCTAGGACTCTATTGAACCTTAGGCTCTGATACAAAGTTTGTAACACCTTAATTTGATGAACCGAAATGCTACACAATGCTCATGACCCCAAGGGACCACAAGTTAACCCATGACTGATATTTGTACTTGTATACTGCAAATCACGATATTATAATATGGAATACATGGAATTGTAAGGCAATAAGGTTCAACTAAACACAAATATGTGGGTGAAAATACCTAAACCAACTAAATTTGAATGTAAAATTGAAAGTAAATCCGAAAGCCTCTAAACTATCTGAATAAGGAGTTGAAGGACCATGTCTCCAAATAACTCTGTAACACTGAACTGAAGATATAAATAAATGAATCAGATCATAATGCCCTCGAATCAATAAGGAATCACTGTGTCTCTGCGACTGGAACGCTACTGCTATTGGTGGGCTGGAGCTCATATCTCGGAACCTATGGTGTAATATTAAAAGAAAGCAGCATAGCACAAATGCGTCAGTACAACTAGGGTACTGAGTATACGAGAAAGGTAGGATGAACATAAAAGGTTTCATGCATGAACAACACTGACTGACTAATATGAATATAGGAGTGCAAACACACATATATAGAACTGGGACCATGAATACGTGATAGCATGACTTGTAAGGTAATACATGGTTTACTGATAACTATCAAGACTGATACTGAAACTAATAACATAGACGACTATATCTAACAGTCCTGTATATACTAAAATCTGAAGAACGCCCTGAGTTCTTTTACTGAGACTGATACTAAAACTTATAACATAGATGACTGTATCTGACAGTCCTGTATATACTAAAATCTAAAGATTTATCTGATTTCTTTCACTGAGACTATTACTGAAATACGGGAAAGTAGTATTTAACTAACATGCCCCATGTATATTGTTATGGCTAAGCTGGGGTCTAATCTTTGCCCCGACTGGAGGGGTGTCAATACCGCACCACTAGTAAGGACAGTTGTGAGTGACCCTTCTCTGGAGTGTACTCAATGAGAACGGTGGGTACCCTAAACTGACGGGTTAAGCTAGCTCATCAACCCTGAGGTGACAGGTTAAGATGTCTCAACCTATGTTGTCTACGTAGTTCTGGAACACAATGATTGCTACTAAGAATCACCCCCTGAATTTGTGGGTGAGTTCATATCCTTGGGTTCACTTGGTGCTAACCCCTACTCCCATCTAGAGGGACAAGACATGAATAACTGACTGTGCATGACTTAATCTTACTGAATTCTATTGACTGGAAAAATGTTATTGATATCTGATAACTGACTAAGATCATAAGGTTTTCCAGAGTCACATGACTGACTGAAGTCTATGGAATCATAGCTTGAGTTCGGATATCATGAAACATGACATATATCTAGGCACAAAGCTATAGTTTTTGGGTACAAGTACCCCAGGACTCGATGGAAGAAAACTAACACACATAACTGACTTGATCATAAGAGTAGAGTCCATAATTTATAATATTATAAGTAGGGATCACAAACTAAGCATGGTTATCAACAATGTATTGCATGGAAAGGATTTCATATCACATGGAAGTACTTGTACAATTGTAATATCATGTTCGTTGCATAATAATATTGGCAACACATACTAATAGCGTGGAAGTTCATGTGGAATGCATGATTATCATACATCTTGTTCAAAAGTAGGATTTGCAAGTAAACATAGTATAATCTCATACAATAAGTTCATGAGTATTCCAAAAACATTTAAAAGAAACACTAACAACATAGAAGTTATTGGAACTTAAGGGCATATCATGAATCCTTCACTTAGTCACAATTTAGCTATATTGCATGATTTCTAGTTCATTAGGCATTTTATGAAACACCTTACATGGACATCTTAAGCATAGGTGAATTCATCAAATTATACATCATGAACAACCAAATTTATATGTTTCCAACTCATATGATATCATGAATTCACAAAAAAATATATTAAGATTCTATCTTGGGAATCACCCAATATCAACAACATGATCATCAACACCCAACACTATAGAAATCATACTTTATAATGAAAAAGAGGAAAACAATCTAGCATCAACATGGGTATGATCATACCATCATAATCAACCAAGATTTTGTATTTTAAAGATCGATTCTTGCACTCTATGAATGAATTGAATCCATAGATGAACACTACGCATACCTTAGAAGGAAGATTCTTGATGATTGAAGGAGGAATTTCCTTGAAATTGGATCTTCATGCTTAATTATGCAACCCTAGTTGTTTTTCTCCTTTATTACTCTTGGATGATGAGCTTTGAGATGAAAATAGGGTTGTAATATGTTTAGAAGATATATATACCGTAGGGTTAGGTTTAGGGACGTGTAAGGAGTATTTAAATACTTAATTAACTTTAAAATAACTCAAGACGGAGTGTTTTTGACACCTGGAAATTACTTAGGCGGCGCCCAAGTGATCGCCTATGCCTGGGTTGGGTGACGCCTAACCAATCGCCTATGCCTGTGTTAGGCGGCGCCTAAGCAATTGCCTATGCTTACTGTGTCTCACAAAAATGGGCATAACTTTTTGCTCGGGTATTGGATTAAGGTAAATTTGGTATCGTTGGAAAGCTAATTTGATTCTATACAATTTACTGGGTCTAAATAAGCCAAAATACCATATTAACATTGAGTTATACTCGTTCAAAGATGACCCTTACAAAATCAAACACTCAAACTTGATGGATTCAAAAACTCTTAGCTTGCATTACCTTAAGTGACTCATATGAACATGCTTAACGCTTCATAAACTATCCTATCACTAGGATATTCATTGTAAGTCATGTACTCAAGTATGAATCATAGGATTGGAGATTTCATACGTAGTAATACTTTTTCACTTCCTAGCTTAGAAACATACGAGGTATTACAACCGTCATACGTGTGATAAGCCATCAGTTTTGTCCTTAGCCTATGGTAGAACATGAGAAGTGAACTGAATAATTGATGATATCTGTGATAAGTCATCAAAGAGTTGATAATTCGTTAGGTTTCATTGTTAGCCTTAATCAGGAAATGCAAAAACTGAATAAGGAGCTGACGACATTTGTGATAAGTCGTCAGACTCCTGATAAGGTGTCACGAATGTCATTATCTAATCTGAGAAATTGCTGAACTCTGTCATTTTATTTCCATAATTAGGGTGAACTATTTAAAGCATATTTTAGGGTTTTTAAAAGATATTTCGAACCTATTTTGGGACACACATATATTATTACTTTTCTCTCTAGTTTCTTGGCTTGAAAAACAGTTAACTTTGAAGAGATTTTCATTAATATTTTTGAATTTCTATTGTAATCTAATCTAAGAATCACTAGTTACTATTCATCATGTGGTAAGTTTATCTTTCAAATTATGAATACATTTAGTTGTTTCGATTATTACATTATGAGTGGCTAAATCTATTTAACCCAAATTATGGGATGTATGGGTTAAGTCTTGGTAAGATGCTATGTATTTAAGATTCTAAAGGTAATAGGAATCCTTGATAATTTTGAGATTTTAATTATTTTCTATTAGTTGCAAATGATAGATAGCACCTACTTTGAGTTGCATGAGATAAGAAATCAAATATAGTAGGAAGTGAAATATTGACAAGGACTTGGAAACACTAAAATTCCATTTAATAGTTGACCCTGTAACAAGGTTGATTAACCTGAGGTAAAGTCTAATTAATAAATATAAATTCCCTAATTCTGAGAGGATTAGGTAATTAAATGCTTAAGTAGGTCGAGAGACATTCAGGCATAAATTTGATAAAGATAATTTGCTGTCCTACCTACTGTGAGAATCTTGAATCACTATTAGCATCTGTCACGTACTAAAACCCATAGTGAACATAATTCTAGTTTTTCATAAACTCTTGATTACTAACATTTCATCTAAAGTGACCAACAATTATTTGTTGATCATCAAGAACCCCCCTTTTATCTTTTCATATCATTTGTTTGAATTTACTTGTAGGTTTACTTTCAAACTAGTTCAATAACCACTCACATTGTTCTCTGTGGATTTGACCCTGCTCCAAAGTTAGGTAAATATATTTACAACGACCGTGTTGCACTAAATTAACGTGTAAGTTAAGCGTTATAAAAAAAATAATGCCGTTGTCGAGGAATAATTTAGCTTATTGAGTTGGTTTGGAGTTTTAGTTTACTCGCTTGAATTCAAACTTGTAAATATTTTTTTAGTTTATTTTTTATGTTTTCTTCTATTTTTATTTTTATTTTTCTCACACCTTTCTTGAGATGTCGGCCTAGATAGATGATTTTTTGAGTGATGACAATTCTTGTTATTATTATGGGGGACCATATTTTGAGGTTTTCTATCCAGATTTACCTAAAAGTGCATAGATTGGACCTTCACAATATGATGCAGGTACTGTCCTATTTACTATAACTTGGTGTTTGGCTTGTGGTCAAAGTGATTATACTGAAGATATGTGTGCTGTCATGATTCAAGCGAACAAATTGATGAAATAAATTTTAGATAATCAAGAACAGTTGTGGGCAGAGCTAAAGCAGTTACCACTCCCACCATTTTTACAATGGATAAACAAGAAAGAATATAAGGAGGACATTAGCCAATTTGAGGAAAAAACTCAAGAATCACAACCACTCGATTATCATCTTGATCTTGAGACTGACATTGCAAACGTGAATAAAAGTGAGTGTGTAGTAGATAGTGTAAATTTTGAAGTAGAATTAGTTGGTCCTCACTCGAAGCATTTTTCCACATTATGTTTAGATATTATCTTGTCTATAGAATCATCTAAAATAGTGGAAGAGTGTGAAGATGAGGAACAAGAATCCTATATTCTTTATTTTACACGTTATAAGAAATATAAAAACACACCTCACTTTAAGGAAAAGTGGTTTACCATACTCAATCCATTACTCAACTTCTTAATTTTTGTACCAATCCCCTATAATTTAGGCAAGAAGATGGACTCTAAGTTGGGGGTGAAATTCCTGTCCTCAATATGGAGGGAAAAACTGAGTTGGGTCATGCTACAACATTAAATAAGGCACTGCTTGGGAGGAAACCCAAGGTATTTTATTTTTTGTATTCATATTATGTGATTGAGATTAGATCTTCACACCCATGGTGCCACAGGTATGTTTCTACGTCTTTTGTTTTGGTTTGACGCATTGGGGATATTGCATGATTTTAAGTTCAGGAGGGGCTACTTGTGGGTATTGATGTCCTCTTGGGGTTTTTGTTGCTGTGCCTCTTTTCCCCAGAGTTTTGTTCCTAGTAGAGATGGTATGTTTACGCATATTGTGTTTTATTTTGTGATGTGTTATGGCTAATTGGGAAAAAAATAATTATCTACGGCACGTGACATATTGTTGTTGATTTTCAAACACCTCTCCAAAGGTCTGTTTTATAACTGTGTGATATGGATTTATGTGTGACCACTGTGCATCTTGTTATAGCATTATTACTAGTGACATGATAACCATTGCTAAATAATTGCATGAACTGGATAAGTCGTAGCTTGTAATGTACCTTTGTGTCGTGTGTGTGTGAGATACTACCTAGTTCCCATTGTGTGTTAAATCTAGAACTTGCCTACACTGTCTTGCCCTGGTTGTAGGATAACGGTTAGGAAAGGATCATAGGTTATTGTTGATATTAGTACACTTTTAGTCTAAATGACCTTCCATGTGTGAATAATATCCCTTGATCCTGATTTTGAGCCTGAATAGCCTATTTCTTTTTATGGTACCTATCACCATCCTATTTTTTAATCATAATAAACCTGTTTTATCCCTGGTCCTCCTTGAAAACTATGCACCTTGACTTTGGCAAATGGCCTAAGTTTAGGGTGGCTATCATAGGGGTGCGTGATGTACAATAAGTATGAAGAAAAGTAGAGTAAAAGAAAAGAATAAAAAGTTAGGTGTGGTGGAAAAGAGCAAGAAAAGAAAAGTTATGAAAAAAATAAGTGATTGTAGAAAAGAACCGCACCTATCCTGAATAAGTGTGATCAAGAAAAGAGAAGAATAGAAATAGGCTAATGAGTGAAACCCCAAAAGCTAGTGTAGTATCAAGGAGTCTTAGTCACATTAAATATCATCGAGTATCATAACAGCCCCTAGCCTACATTACAAGCCTAAGAGAAGACCTATAGTGATCCTAGTTTACCTATCTGAAAGCCTTGATAATGAAAATAAGGGCAACCTTATGGTATTTGGAATAGATTGACTGGAACTTCTTTTTGAGAGTGAATGTCTCTTGACCATCCCCGCATTGACATGCTTGAGTTCATATATGAGTGAGGAGGGACCTCTTTGTTGTAAGAGCACACTGGTTATGTTGCCAGTTGCTAACATATTTGGATAGTGTAATCTTGGTACATGCATGGTTGTTGTTTCTGAATTGATGTCGTATCTTGATTCTTGTATATTGTATTGTTGTTCTTCAATAATATACACAGTTGTTCTTGAATTAACTGACCTTGGAGATGGTGAAGATGTTTTAAGATAATATGGATAATTGACTACCAAATGTACTTTGTATCTTTTTTGTTGTGTTTGAGTAGCTTGAGGACGAGCAATTGTTTTAGGTTGAGGGTGTTGATGTATGAGCAGATGCTAACATATTTGAGGCTTTTAACTGAGAATAATTGTAAGGACTTAAGCAACTTTTGTCATTTTTGATTGTATTATCTTTGATTTTGCAATAGAAGCCAAGATATAAGAGAACCAATAATAATAAAAGCAAAAGAGTTGAAATCTGAAGCAAATAGAAGAGAAGTATAGTTGAAGACATTCCTAATAAGTCATCAACCTTATGATAATCTATTAGAGTCGGTGTCATCCTTCAACAAATAGTGGACCTCAGCTGAAAGTTGCAATGACATTTAGTAATAGGCTATCATAAGTGTGATAAGCCATCAGGTTTGTCGTTAGCCTAAGGCAGAACATGAGAGCTTAATTGAATAATTAATGATCTCTATGATAATTCATCAAAGAGAAAATAAGTCATCAGGTTTTATCGTCATGCTTAAGTAGGAAGTGCTAAAACCAAAGAAGGAGCTGAAAACATTTGTGATAAGTCGTCAAACTCCTAATAATGTGTCACGAATGTCATCATCTAATCTGAGAAATTGCTGCACTCTATGATTTTGTTTCCATAATTAGGGTGAACTATTTATAACATAGTTTAGGGTTTTCTAAAGCAATTCTGAACCTATTTTGGGACACACGTATAGTGTTACTTTTCTCTCTAGTTTCTTGGCTTGAAAAATAGTTAACTTTGAAGAGATTTTCCTCAATATTTTGGGATTTCTGTTGTGATCTAATTGGAGAATCACTAGTTAATAGTGATCTTGTGGTAAGTTCATCTTTCAAATTATAAATACATCTAGTTGTTTCGCTTATTATATTATGAGTGGCTAAATCTCTTTAACTCGAATTATGGTATCTATGGGTTAAGTCCTTGTAGGATGCTATGTGTTTAAGATTCTAAAGGTAATAGGACTCCTTGATAATTCTGAGATTTTAATTATTGTCTATTGGTTGCAAATGATAGATAGCACCTACTTTGATTTGCTTGATATAAGAAATCAAATATAGTAGGAAGTGAATTATTGATAGGAACATGGAAACACTAAACATCCATTTAATAATTGATGTTGTAACAAGGTTGATTAACCTGAGGTAAAGTCTGGTTAGTATATATAAATTCCCTAAGTCCGAGAGGATTAGGTAAGTAAATGCTTAAGTAGGCCGAGAGACATTTCGGCATAAATTTGATAAAGATAATTTGTTGTCCTACCTACTGTGAAAATATTGAATCACTGTTAGAATCTATCAAGTACTAAAACCCATACTGAACATAATTCTAGTTTTCCATAATCTCTTGATTACAAACACTGAAACTAAAGTGACCAACAATTATTTGTTGATCATAAAAAAAACATTTTATCTTTTCCTATCATTTGTTTGAATTTAACTTGTAGCTTTAGTTTTAAACTAGTTTAATCTCCGCTCACATTGTTCCCTGTGGATTCACCCCGACTCCAAAAATTGGGTAAATATATTTACGATGATCGCCTTGCACTAAATTGACGTGTAAGTTGATCATCATCAATAATCAATGAAAACACAATGTTTTCAATGTGGAGTTCATTTTTTTTTCAATAGTCACCTAAATTAAGATAATAGGGACAACCAAAAACATGTACATTATTGTACCTAGGTGACTTACCAAAAAAATGTTCAACTGGAGTTTTATAATTAATGATCAAAGAATGTAGAAATTTAGGAGATAGACAGTTTTATGTAGTGCTTGATTTTTCAGGTACACAATCTTTATTATGTCAAAGCAACTTTAACACAAGTTCAAGATTAAATCAAGAACACTTATGAAGTTTTTCAACACCTTCAACACAAGTTCAATATGAACTATCAAAGAACTGTGTTATTTTATTTTAAAGAAAAAAGATGAAGTAGAATAAGCCAAGTCCTTCGAATTCACAAAGTGTCCTTAAGGAAATAATTCCCCTAAAGTACCCGAGGTTGTGGAATTTTCCTCCTAGGATAAAATTACTTCATAACTAGAACATAGTGATACCTCAAAATTTCTGATTTTCTTTAAACTCTCTCACTAGGAGATGATCACACGGAGTTTTTAGAAGAGAAAAGTGGTTTTCTTATGCAGAAATTTCATACTAAACCTGTGGAAAAGTGTAGGTTTATATAGCCATGAAGTGCCTCTTTGGAAAAGAGGCAATGCTTTATTATAAATGTTTATATTTTCTGAATAGTCGTGTCTGTCCATTCAAAACAGTGTGTTTTTATCAAACAACCACAACCTTCCAAAGAATCATACCTTTTCCCAAAATAGTGTGTCTTTTACTCAAAGAGTTGTGTCCCTCTATTTTCTATGTACACCACATGAACCCAACAATCCCCCACATGAATGGCAATGGCTATTCCTTATAAAACATTATGGGCAAGTATGTCATCAGCAAGCATAGATTGATTGCATCCAGATAAGTGGTTTTTCTTTAAACTTTCTGTATTGAACATGCATCAGATGTACTCGGTCAATAGTTTGATTTGATATCTTTGAGCCGTTGAGCTTTAATGTACACCTAGACAAGACATGTCTCAAAATTAGCCTTTTATCATTTATGTTTCTCACAGATTTGTTCGTTTCAATCATGAACATGTCCTGGTCTCATGAGATCTTAGAAAATAGGCCTTTACTAACATTCTCCTTGAAGCGGATTCCACTTCGCCCACACAAAGGTGATTTCTAAATGTTCAATCATATAGATTAAACTATTTGATCAAATCTGCCAAATTTAAATAATCATTAAAAAACTTCACACCATAAGTCTTATCCTTGTTTACTAAAATTGTCTATATTATGAAAATGGGTTGGGTATATTGACAATGTTCAACCTGTCATACACAACTTTGTTTAATCCCCTTGAACCTAGCTCGTGGGATCTCTAATTTTCTAGGTAGATTTACCGCCATGCTGACTTGTCCTAGACCGTAAACCCATTTCCTTGGATATTCTCTGAACTTTCTCTCTAGGTAGGCCATTTTTAAGTGGATCCAACACATTATCCTTTGACTTCACATAGTCAACAGTGATAATTCCATTAAAGAGAAGTTCCCTAATGGTATTATGTCTCTATCTTATGTGATGAGATTTACCATTCTACATCATGCTCCCTGACCTACCTATTGACGCTTGACTATCACAGTGTATACATACGGGTGGTAATGATTTGGGCCAATAAGGATATCTTTCAAAAAGTTCTGGAGCTATTCTTTTTCTTCATTGAGTTTATCTGCTATGATAAATTTCGACTCTATTTTACAGAGAGCAATACATATCTGTTTGGATGATTTCCAAGAGACTGCTCCTCCACCTATAGTAAATATGTATCCACTCATGGATTTTACTTCATTCAATTTAGTGATCCAATTTACATTACTATATACTTCATATACCATTGGATATTTACTATAATGTAAAGCATAGTTTTGAGTGTATTTATGATACCCTAAAACTCTTTTCATTGCCATCTAATGAGTTTTATTAGGATTACTCATGTACCGACTCAACTTACTAATAGCACATTGTATGTCTGATTGTGTAAAATTTATGATATATATTAAACATCCCAACACTCTTACATAGTCCAATTGTGAGTCACTTTCACCTTCATTCTTTTAAAGTGCAAACCTCACATCTAATGGAGTCATAGAAATATCAAATACCGAATTCCAAATACTTGAACTTGTCAAGTACCTTTTCAATCAAATGATACTATGACAATGCCAACCGTTGTTGATTTTCAAAGATTCTTATTCCTAAGATTACATTAGCAACCCCAAGGTCTTTCATGTCAAACTTGCTCTCAAGCATTCATTTCATAGTATTTCTGTTAGAAATATCGCTACTGATGGTCAAGATATCATACACAAGCAATGTCTAGTCATTTACAATTCATTATATACATTGAACATCCCAACACTCTTGCATAATCAAACTATGTGAAGCTCACGTCCAATGGAGTCTTGGAAATACCAAACTCCAAATACTTGAATTTGTCAAGTACCTTTTTGATGTAATGAGATTGTGACAATGCCAACCCTTGTGAAGTTATATGGATTCTTATTCTTAAGATCACATCCACAACTCCAAGGTCTTTCATAGAAATCTTTCTCTCAAGCATTCATTTTGTAGCATTTATGTTATAAATATCTCTATTAATGATTAACATATCATCTACTTACAAACAAACAATGACCTTGTGATTTGGAGTATCTTTAATGTAAATATATTTATCACATTTATTTATATTGAACCCATTTGCTAACATGATTTGGAAAAAATTTGCATGCCACTGTTTAGGTGTTTGTTTTAGTCCATAGAGTGACTTAACAAGTTTGCACACCTTTTTATATTTACCGGGAACCACAAAACCCTTGAGTTGTTCCATGTAAATAACTTTCTCCAATTCTCCATTTATAAATATTGTTTTCATAGACATTTGATGGATTTTAAGATTATATACCGCTGGCAAGGTAATTAACATCTGAATTGACATTATTCTTATTACTAGTGAGTGTGTATTAAAGTTATCAAGGCCTTCTTTCTAATTAAAGCCTTTTACTACAAGTCTTTTCTTTTATTTATCAAGAATACCATCCTCTTTTATTTTCCTTTTGAAGATCCATTTATAACCTAATTCTTGAAGAAAGATCAATCAACTCTCATGTATGGTTGCTTAAGATTGAATAAATCTCACTATTGACTGCCTCTTTCAAAAAGGATGAGTCTAAGACAACATCACCTTTTAAATATTTTAGACTTATTTTCTTAGAGAAATGTTACGAAATATGATCCAAAAAAAGTTAACATTCTTTGATGTGTACTGTGTCTTGGATTCTCATCACTATTTACATCCTCACTTGGTTCATCTCGAGGTTGTTTAGACCCCCTACTGGACTATTCATGTCTAATTTTATACGGATAAATGTGATCAAAGAATTCAGCATTATATGACTCAATTACCATATTTACATTAATATCTGGATGTTCAGATTTATAAAAAAAAACAACATGCTTTACTACTTTTAGCATATCCTATGAACACACAGTCCACTGTCTTAGATTCTATTTTCACCCCTTTAGGCATAGGAACTTGGACTTTTGCTAGACACTCCCACACTTTGAAATATTTCCTATTAGGTTTCCTTCCTTTCCATTTTTCATATGAAAATGATAGTGTCTTACCATGGGGTACTCTATTAAGTATTCGATTTGCTATAAGGATAGCTTCCTACAAAAGTTTTGTGGTAAACCTGAACTTATTGGTAAGGCATTAATCATTTCCATTAAGGTTCACTTTTTCCTTTCCGCAATTCCATTAAATTGAGGTAAATACGAGACCATATTATGATGGTCAATTCCATTCTCGACACATATTTCCACAAAGGGAGATTCATATTCTCCACCCCTATCACTTCTTATTGTTTCAATCTTTTTCTCTAACTGATTTTTAACTTTATTTTTATATTTCCTAAACTTATCTACTGTTTCATCCTTACTATTTAGCAAATAGACATAACAGTACCTAGTTTAATAGTCAATAAAAGTTATAAAATATTTTTCCACCACGTTATGGTGTTGACTTCAATCATCAAAATCAGTGTGGATTAAGTCTAAGGTATTGGAATTTCTTTCAATGAACTTATACGGATGCTTAGCATACTTTGATTCCACACACGTTTAACATTTTAATTTATTGCACTTAAAGTTAGGCAAAACTTTTAATTTAATAAGCTTTCACAAAGTTTGGTAATTGACATGTCCTAATCATTCATGCCAAAAATCATTAGACTCAAGTAAGTAAGAAGAAATAGAAATTTTATTAATTTAAACATTCATTACATTCATTTTAAATAGGCCTTCAGTGAGGTAGCTTGTTCCTATGTACACTTCTCCTTTACTAAGTACAATTTTTCCAGAAACAAATACACATTTAAATTTATTTTTATCAAGAAGTGATACAGACATCAAGTTATTTTTTAACTACAGCATATACTAGATATTATTAAGAGTCAACATTTTGTCTGATTTTATTTTCAGGCAGACATATCCTATTTCTTCAACTTTTGGAGTTGTGGAGTTTGCCATTTAAATCTTATCTTTGCCTTGAGTCTGAGCGAACGAAGAAAACAACTCTTTATTTGCACAAACGTGGTGGGTGGCACAAGATTCTGTCCACCATTCTCGAGGATTTTCCACCAAGTTACATTCTGAAAGCATGGAACAAAAGTCGTCCATTTCGTTCTTAGATTTAGCCATATTTGCTTGATCCTATTTTTTGCTTTTTTTAAGGCACGACAATCTATATACTTTTGGTCAATCTTTCCACAATTAATGCATTTTCCTTTTAATTTCTTCTTAGGTTGATTGCTTTGTTGTCCATCTTTCTTCCGCTTCATTGAGTTATTGGGGTCGTCTTCTACAATGTTAGTTCATTCATTGTAGAATTTCCTTTAAGCCTTCTCTCTACAGTTGTATTACGTTATTTAATGCACAGCCTCACAATAAGGTTTTAATTGTCATCTCATTTCTTTTGTGTTTCACGTAATTCTTGAACTCCTTCCAGAATGGTGGAAGCTTCTCAATTATCGCAACTACTTAAAATGCCTCATTCATAACCAAACCTATAATAAAGTTTATGTGAACATTAAGAACATTTTTAACATGATTAAATAAGGTATACATTAAATGTATACATTCTGCAAGGAGATCATAGATGATGACTTGCAACTCCTATACTTGAGAAACGACATTCTGCTATCAATCATTTTGTACTTAAAGAATCGTACAATATAGAACTTTTTGGTTCCCGCATCCTCAGTCTTATATTTCTTTTCCAGTGAATTCCACAATTCCTTACATGCCTTCATTACATTAAAGATGTTGTATAAGTTATCTTGGAGGCCGCTTAGTTTCTAATTCCTACATAGGAAATTAAAATATTTCCATGTCTCTGTTACAACGAATCGCTCCTATTCCAAAGTTCCTTCGGACACTTCTGGAGCATCTTCTTAAATAAACTTTTGAAGATATAAGGTTGTTAAATTGAAGAACATTTTTTGTTATCACCTCTTGAAATCAACTCCAAAAAATTTCCGGACTTTTTTGCTAGTGCCATAGCGGGTGGCTCATTTGTGCGACTGGTTGCGGAAACACTTGTTACTGCCACACTTGTCACACCATCAACATGACCTTCTATAGTCATTTTTTCTAAAATTATACTTATTAAAAGTTCGTTGCAACTTATAAATACTACTTGTTTCTAGTTTATCGATGAAGTTTTTATGTCTTCCAATCGTTAACTGAATGACCTTTAACTTGTGATTAAGATTTTATTTCTTCAAATCACTTGTTAAGTTCAAACGGAGTAGAAAGTGTAAAGCTTTAATCTATAGAAACTAAACAATACTGATTATGAAAAAAAAAACTTTACTTAAAAGAAAATTTCACCAAACAAGCAAATAAATTTTTTTAAAAAAATTATTTCCTTAAGATTGTTGTTTTGGGTATATAATTTATATTATGTCAAAACAACTTCAACACGAGTTTAAGATTAAATGAAGAACACTTATGAAGTTTTTCAACACCTTCAACACAAATTCAATATGAACTATCAAAGAAGTTTTATGTTTTATTTTAAAGAAAATAGATGAAGCAGAATAAGACAAGTCCTTTGACTTCACGAGGAGTCCTTAAGGAAATAATTCTCCTCATGTACCCGAGGTTGCAGAAATTTACTCCTTGGATAAAATGGCGTCACAACTAGAATGTAGCATTACCTCAAATTCTAGTTTTCTTCCAGCTCACTCAAGGGGGGA
Organism: Capsicum annuum; assembly: GCF_002878395.1. Taxonomy (NCBI): domain Eukaryota; kingdom Viridiplantae; phylum Streptophyta; class Magnoliopsida; order Solanales; family Solanaceae; genus Capsicum; species Capsicum annuum. The sequence continues at coordinate 95,123,793 of NC_061121.1, forward strand.
TGATCACAAGGAGTTTTCAAAAGATAGGAAAGTGTTTTTATCATGTAGAAATTTTGTACTAAACCTATGGAAAAATGCAGTTTTATATAGCCATGAAGTGCCTTTTTTGAAAGGAGGCGATGGTTCATCGAAAAGGTGTATCTTTTCTGAATAGTCAAGTCTGTTCATTCGAAATAGTGTGTCTTTTTCGAACAACTACAACCATCCAATCAATCATGCCTTTTCCCAAAACAGTGAGCCTATAACTCAAAGAGTAGTGTCACTCTATTTTCCATTCACACCACATGAACCTAACAGTGTTTCTACCAAAAATTGCGAGGGAAGACAGGATTGAATAAGAAGAGTGTGTATCATATTAAGGATGGCGAGAAACATGCTCTCAGCATTGCGATTTTGTTAGTGCATACGTTGTAAAGAAATTTGAATAAATATATAATTATCAGTAAGAAAATAATAATAACCACCAAGCTTAACATATTGTGCAACCCCATATATGTAATCTTTATTTTCGAAGAAGAATGAGTCAACACATATTAAAAAATTCATAAACATAGTGAAGTCACAATTTTACGTGCCATGTGTTTCCTTTATCTAGACGCCTGTTAATTTTCCACCCATTTGTATTGATATTATGTCTATTAGCTTGTTGTATGCCACCACGAATAAAGATTTATCTATCCTTCTGAATTAATATTATTCAAAAGCCTCCATGAATAAAGATTTACCTATCCTTCTGAATTAATATTGTTCAAAAGTTATATTTACTCATATCCGAAAGTATTATCAAAGGCAAAAAGCACCAAAAACACCCAAGTTCTATTGGTGTTTTAAGTGCAAATCACAAATAAAATATGGGCATTAACAGAAAAAGTCGTAAAGAGAGAAAATGCACACACACACACACATATAAAGATTTACGCTATGAACTAGGAAAATTGAAAAAAGATTTACAATAAAGTGAAATATCAATTGTTTAGTGTCACCATTTCAAAAGAGGCTTATTGGAAATTAAAAGTAAGTCTATACCTCAATGATGACACTGAAGTGAACATTAAGAGACGCAAAGCATTCAATACTCTTTCAGCCTCACTTCAGGGCTTAAGCGTATCTTTAAGCTTGCCTATGATAACACTGATATCTGGAAAAAGATAATCCACTAAAATTTTATCTTTACTTCAAGAATAAGAAATATCATACTCTTTTATCGCCTAAATATTAATATTAACTCACTATCTGTAGATATAATTACTCAAACATGGAAATTTCCCCACTTCTGCTAGCCTCAAGCACAAGGAGCTAATAGGTACTTGAGCTTTTCTGTTCTAGTATCAAAGGAGTAACCATTGTCATTATTGATTCTATATATCAAATGAATAGCCCATTGACATTAACAACCCCAATATTATACCATACAGGATACAAAACTTTGCCCATAATTTTCCAATTCTCATTAAGTCCATGAGTATTGTAACACCCCATATTTTTAGGCTAGAACTTGAATGGTCCTTCCTACGTATATAGGATCGAACCTAATGATTTCTATTTTAAGATAAATGTGAATGTTAATTCTTTAGTATAGGACCATATTTGGAAATGAATATATGTCATAAAAATCACCTAACTCAAAGAAGAGGTGAGAATTTTTCTACCGATTATAGATATTTTAACTTGAGAAAAGTTTCAATGCTCATTAATACTAGAATATAATGAGTTATGTGGAAAAATATATATCAAATTAAAGAACTTTGAGCCTTCTTTCCAATGCCACTGGTCATTCGTTAATCCGATTTGGAATAAAATGTTATGGGCATCTTCGTGAGACACTTTTTAGGGTGAGCTATGGCTGCATAAGGCAAGAGGCATGTGGCACTACCCCCCATTCACAGGCTTTAAAATATGGTTTTTCCTTATTAAATTCCATGGAAAATAGTCTTTTCACTCCTATAACTTCCTCAATCCATTTTTATAATTCTAAAGTCATCCTAAACTAGAAGAATCTCCCAAACTCCTCATTATATTCCTCCCAAGAACAACAAGAATGATTTCTCAATTTCAAAGCATGTAGATTCCAAACTCTAGGTTCTTATTCAATTTCTCTCTATCAAAAGGTACGTAAAACTATCCTAACTCGCATAAGCATAAGTATGATATTTTTAATAAAACCTATAATTTATATGTATAAGTTAAGGTTTCGAAATTAATGGAAAAGCGTTAATTAAAAAACCATTTTTATGATGAAATCATGGAATAACTATGGGGTTTTCTATAAATTTTAAATTATATTTATGTGAATGTGTTATGGATTGTGAAATGGATTTGAGAGCGTTAACCATAAATACCCTTTTTTATCACAAGATTTATTTATGGTCTAGTGATGGTGGATGTTTAATGAATGTTGACAAACTTGAGCTTTAAATGTCTTTTTATCAGTTATGCATTGTCATTTTACGTGTTTTCAAAGGATTGTTTCTTATTTCTAAATGCTCTTGTATTCTAATGAAGAATTGCAGGTGATTTATGAAAGAGATAATTACCCTATATTAATTTCTTGAAAGGAAGATGTTTTTGCATAAGTTTCCATGTGCTTTTGAAATGAAAAACTGTTATGTAATTTTTAAGTCTTTTGGTGGTCATTAACATGTTCATGAATGAAGGGGCTATGGAAATAATATGATATGATATGGCTTGCAGGTCTAGATATGATGATACTTATTACAGAATTCCCTTGACATAAAATTAATGAAAATTTATGAGTAATGAAACATTATTTTAAAAGGCTAAAATTAGGCATAAAGAGAGTTAGATAGTTGCCCAAAGAATGCACAAGTTGAAAGACTCATTGCTAGAAATTGTATTTTGCAGATGGGGAATAATGCTATTTTATACTAAAAGGAGGATAATTTTGGTTTCCTGAAAGATGGTGTACTTCTCCATAAAATTAGACACTCGTTTCAGCTTCTTGTTGCATGCATAAGGGGTCCAAGGCTTTAAATTTTTATTAAGTGTTAAGGACTTAGTCATTTTAAAGACTCCTAAATTTCACAAATTTTGATTTTGGTCTTTTTGACACCTAGACATTGGTTTTTGAGTTGAATAATGTTTTGGGTTGTTAAAGGTATATCCCTAAGGAGTTTTGGGATTTTCAAATGGGATTAGGGGCATGTTTAGTGAGCAGAGGTAGCAAGGCCTCATTATAGGCCCGCGACACGAGGGATTCTTGACTGAACCAAGGGTCAAAGCACGATGTCCTATTGACCCAAGAAAGGATTGTGGCATGAGGGATGCTTGACCCAAGCCAAGCTTGGAAGGTGCTAGAGCTCCTCACCCAAACTTTTTATTGAAGAAATAAAGGGGCAATGTTGTATTTTCCCCTCAACCTATCTTGTCCATTAAATTATTAGGGGCATTCTTAGGTGCATTCTTTACTCTTCCTATCAAAATTACTTTAAAGAAACCCTCATCCTTTCTCAAGAACAAAAATCCAAGCGCCTTTCTCAACAAATCAAAAGTTCAAGCTTCCAGGTTTAATAAAAGCTCATGAAATATTTAATAAACTATCTATTAGGCTATGTTGGTATTCATCGATGGGTACCTTCCCCCCATTGAGCCCAAAAACCTTCTTTTTAATTAAATTTATGGAGTTTTCTTTTTCTATGGAATTTTATATGTTCAAGATGGGTTAAATTCAAGTGTTCCCCAGTAATTTAAACTCAATTCATGTCCATGTATGATCCCATGAAATGATAGATTGCCTCATTCTTTAAATTTTAGTTTTCCATGTTATATTCAAGTGAATTTTATGTTAAATTCCCAAATTAGTAATTTAGCAATGTAATCATGTTGCTTTCCTTATACTTAACACATTGCAATGTTCAAGTTCATAATTATCACATATTTGATGAAATATCTATGCTTTGGGTCCTTGAACTATGATCCCATACTATAGTTTTAAAGCTTTGTTATCGTATTTGATGGTCATTTAGTGTGGTGGGTTATGAACACCCTATACCTATGTGGTTTACATGATTATAGATTTTCAAGTAATGATTCAGTTAAACCATGGATATTATTATCTTTACTCATCTGATATAATCATGATCAACACCATCAGAAGTAATATTCATCTAAACCTAGTTTAGTTCAGTTCCAGTGTCACTTCAGTTGGGAGGAAGATTTAGCACCGAGAAACCCTAGGGATAGGGGCTCACCCATAAGTTAGGACTTGGTCCTTAGTAGCAGTCCCTAAGTTCTAGAACTACATAGCTAGCATAGGATTATGAGATGTCACATACCAGTTTATGATTGACACTCTCTTAGGGGCCACCCACCAGATTAGTACTGACTCTCTAGTTCTTTGGACATCAGATTAGTGGATCAACATAGCCATTACTAGTACCCATAAAATAATACTGACACTCTTCAAACTGGGGTTACATCTTGGACCCTGATTAGCTCATATTGGGACATGTTGATTACATAATACCTCACATAGTTTCAGTCACTATTTTAGTGTATCTCAGCTTAGGTTTGCTTGACCAAGTATACAAATTATCAGTTATTTAGTTATATAGATTTCATTCTTTTAGATTTCAAATTTTTTCAGTAACATATTTGTGCTTGGTCTTGCATTCTCAGATATTACTTTCTTATGCATTCATGCTCAATTATTCCATGCATTTCAGTCAATTCTTATCTTACATACCAGTACATTTAAAGTACTGACCGCATACTTTTCTTTGTGTTGTGTTGTCTTGTAACATAGGTTTGGATTCTCAGTTTCCTAAGCATTTTTATACAGCTCAACATTACGCAATAGTAGTAGTGGTGAGTCCTCATCCATCAGTTATAACATATATTTTCTTAGTTATTTTAGTATTTCTTTATGTTTAGTCTATCAGAGTTTGTTGGGGTTCTGTCCTATCATCTTCGTGTAATGTTTTGAGGCTTTCATACAATCAGTTAGACAGTCAGCCAGTTTTTTAGTTTTATCAGTTATTTCAGACACACAGTATAGTTTCCAATTTTTTTATCAGATATTTTTGAAATGTCATTGAAATATATTTCAAAATTTGGATTTATAGTATCTTATTATCTTATCTTCTGCTTATGTGTTGTATTATTATTTTACTCAATGATCACAATAAGTACCAGTTCATTGGATCGCTTGTGACCAGTTCATTGGATCGCTTGTGTTAACTTGTCATCGTATGCACTATTGTATCGACTAAGGGAACGCCTCAGGCCATGACAAAATAGGATATTAGAGCCAAAAGTTTTAAAGTGTCCTAGGGTTTCTGAAAGACACATTGTGTATAATCTTGTGCATAGGTGTGAAGCGCGTCACACTTATGGGAAAAAGGTTATAAGATGTTTTAGTAAAGTTTCCCTTCTTTAAGTGTTCATGTCGTGCAAAAGATCATGAGCTCTATTTAATTGCTCTTTCAATCTCATCCTTCATTTCGTTTACAAAAAATGCCTCTTAGATAGAACAACGAAAGAAGGAACGGGGATAAGCCTACACCACCACATATTTAGGAATATCCCTTGAATAAGTATGTCTCTCACACTGAATTTAGGGGTACTTTCATGACCTTAGCCCATTATGTAGCTACCCAGAACAACCAGCAGTCTGGTGCCCCAACCAATCCAGTGGAAAATACAGCTGTGATTTATGATTTGAGATTTTATTTTGATGAATCCCTCTCTATTTTTTGGATCCAAGTTTGAGAAGGATCCGCAGGAGTTTTTGGACATGGTACAAAAAGTGATAGATATTAAAACACCCAAGAATGTGGCCTTGTAAAAATTTTTGGTTGATTGGTAATGATTGTGATATGTGTTGTGTTGTATCCTTGTTGTGTGTTATTTCTAACCTGTTTAAAGTTTGCCTTGATGCTTGTTGATGTGTTAACTTAAGTTTATGCTTTATTTACCCTTCCATTATGGGTGTATGATCCTATGTGGGGAAGAATTGAAACACCTAGACTTTGAACCACTAGGAAAAAAATCTTTTTGATGTCTCTGGGGTAGGTATGATTGATGGGATTGAGTCATACCCTTAGTCACAACTTGTACCCTTCTTCCCTTCCCTCTTCGTACCTTGAGCGGTAAGTTAAGGTAGAATACTATCTCCTATATGAAAAGGCCATCCCTTGGTTGTAACTATGCATATAAGTCATATACTACAAGGCATATGGAGTGAAAATGTAACCTAGAGTAGACTATTTTTGTTACGGGTGAAGCTCACGGTTGGGGAATAAGATGTACCCTTTGGTTATGACTAAAAGATTCCCTCTTGTACCTTAAAAAGTGTGGTTGATCAGATACAAACCTAGGACATAAGTTATGGTACCATGTTTGTTTGATGGCCAAAGAAGAGGGGTTCAATTCCCTAAACATGAACTAGAATTGTGTATGGAACCAAGTGTGGTAAAAATATGATATAATGTTGCTAAAAATATATGGATAGTTTGTGTGTTTCTTGAGGACTACAAATTGGATTGTATGATGAGTGGAATGAAGTCATTGGCCTATTGTAATGGTTGAGAAATTAATGCTCCCATGAGGACCATGTGGTCATGTATAATGTTGAATTTTCTATATGAGCTAAAACCATTAAATGTGATATAAGTTAGACATATGTAAATGGATGAACTAATGAGTCAAGAGTTCTAATGTCGATCATTAATGCAAATAAATAATGAGTGATTCATGTTCCTCGTCTGATGAAATAACTAGTGATTTGGGTTCCTAGTGTAATGAACAATAGGTGATTTGAGTTCCTCATCTAATAACATGGTTAGTGATTTGAGTTCCTAGACCGGTGATATGGCTAGCAATTCGAGTTCCTAGTTTGAAGAGAAGTCTTAAGGTGAAAATACCTTATCAAATGACACAGCTAGTGATTCAAGTTCCTAGACTGGTGATAAGACTAGTTATTTGAGTTCTAGTTTAATGAAATAACATAGCTAGTGATCCAAGTTCCTAGACCGGTGGTAAGACTAGTGATTCATGTTCCTAGTTTAATGAAATGAAATAGCTAGTGATTCGAGTTCCTAGATCGATAAAATGACTGGTGATTGAGTTCCTAGTTTAATGAAATTGCAATAAGGTTGCTCAAATTGGATAACATAGTTGAATTGGTTGACTTGGTCAAATGTAATATGTTGGTTGAATTTTTTGGGGTTCGAATCCCTGTGGCAAATGTGATAATGGATTTTAAGTCATAAACTTTATAATGTGGAAGATTGAAAGTTCTTCACTCCATGTCTCATGAATGAATGAGTTGAGAATGTATACTAACTCTTATTCCTTTTGTGGCAAAATATAAACATGATCTATATGTCTATGTGTATGAGCATGGGTTTAAGAATGTGATTAATGTTTTATTCCTACTAAGAATGGTTGAACCGAAGTATGGATTGTAGAAGCCATCTACTTTATACGTTATGAATAAATGAATGTATAAAAATGTTGTTAAGCCTTGGTCTCTTGACTTGCATGTGAATACATACATGTAAGGATTACTATACAAATAATATTGAACATGATATATTGACTTGTTGTTGAATGATGATATTATTTTATCCTTATTCTTGAGTTACATACTAGCGCTCTAATCGTTAAACATCTTCAAATGCTATGTCTGCATGCGACATAGGGACTGGAACATCTTGTTCTTTTATCCAATGCATAGGTGTTTGAGAAGTTTGGGCATTGACCTAGAAGTGGTGAGCTTCCATTCTCTGGAAGATCTACCTTTCATAATCACGTTACTCTATGTAATAGACTTGTATAGATTTTGTAATTCACTATTGTTGGGGGCTTGTCCAGAAAAATTATTGACTATGGTTTGTTAGAGGTTTTATAGATAACTATGGACTTGGGCATGCTGGCTAGACTATTTTTATTAATGAAATGCTAGATATTATCTAGTTATGACTATTAGTCTTACATTTGTGCTATCCTGTTATATGGTCAGACTTTATCCGGACCCTATGGATTATTGTTGGTGATTAGGTTATGTTATCAGTGTGACCTTTGGTACAAGTGTGCTTGAGGAGCCCACAGAACATGGCTCAAAGTTTGGGGCGTGTCATGTTTTTATCAGAGCCTAGGTTCATGGTCAGTTGGGAGTCTATAAAGCCATGTCAAGTAGAGTCTCTATTATAAGTGTGTAGCATGCCACACTTATAAGAGAGAGGCTATGAGACACTTAGGAATATTTTTCTTCCTTGTGTTTCAATCTCAAGCTATATAGAGTCTAAGGTTCTAGATTACTCTGATTTCTGTCTGCTCATCTTTCGAATAATGTATCCAAGAAGATCTAACATTCAAGCAAGATATCCTATCTCAACTGGGGTCAATATGGATAACGCTCGCCCAACTTTCAGATTCAGACCCGATTAGGGGTCTTGATATCTAACTATCCCATGGAGTTCTGCCAGTTCTCGCTAACCCTGCTACTGAAGTTGATACTTCTCCTTAGTCACCTCAAAATATTGAGTTCTATCGTTCCTTTGCTCTATTGGATTAGATTATGGAAGGTGGTCCAAAAAGAGGTGTTGGGTGGGTCTTAATTTTCATTTTGCAGCTAATGCTCCCTACCTGAACTCATTAAGAGATGGATATCTTTAAATTAATAATGTTGGTAGGGAACAAGGTACCCAATGTCAGGTCAGTGGGGCCCAATCCTCATTCACCTGTGCTGTTTGTCAGTTTTGCAATCAATCACACTATGGTTATTACGAGAAAAGAAAGAAATAGTGTTTTAAGTGTGGCCAATTGGGCCACATACAATGGGAGCATCCTATAGCGGCTGCCGTTTGGGAAAGACAAAGGATGTCAGTTACTATTTCTCTAGCTCTTATACCCAAGGGTATTATTTCTTGCTTCGACATTAGTCGGGGCCATCTTAATGCTCTTTCTATCCCATGGGAGTTTAAGGCATCTTCTAATGTTGAAACTTTTTTCCTTTGATGTGTATTATTTGCTTGAACAAGGGTCTACTCTTTCCTAGGTGACTTCATGTGTGGATGTGTATCTTGATTGTGGTCCTGAGAGTTAGTCGGTTCCTTTTTCTATTTCTACCTCAATTGGAGACCCTGTGGTTGTTAAAAAAGTCTATAGGGTTGTGTGGTATCTAATGATGGCTAAGACACTCTTGTACACTTGGTAGAGTGGGACATGGTCATATTAGAAATGGATTGGTTGCACCCTTGCAATACTTTCTTAGATTGTTAGGCCCATAGGGTCATGTTTAACTTTCTAATGAGCCAGTCATTGTATAGAAAGTTGGTTCTATTGTTCTTTAGTGCCTAAGGGAGGATTTTTTTCTGGTCTTAAAACCTAATAGTTAATTTTAAAGGGGTGTTTGTATCATTTTATCTAACTTAAAGGTCCTAACTTTGATTGTTCTTCTCAAGAATCTATTTCCATGGTTGATGATTTTCTTGTTATGTCCTTTGGCTTGACCAATGCCTCGGCGGAATTTATGGGCTTGACCAATATGGTATTCCATCCATTCATGGACATGTTTTTCATTGACTTCATTGATTATATCTTAGTATTTTTTATGAAGGAGGTGGATCAAGTAGATCACCCCCGTACCATGTTGTAAACTTTGAATGATCATCATATGTATGCCAAGTGCTCCAAGTGCTAGCTTTGGTTGAAGTTCGTGGCTTTTTTTGTTCATATTATCTATCTTTAGTAAAGGGATCATGGTAGATTCGCAAAAAGGTGTGTGGTGGTGTGTCTTTTGGTGTGCCAACAGAAGGACTCAACCTTTGGTATATTGTGTTAGGATGAGTCTCATTCGTGACCTAAGTGGTCACTATAAAGCACTTCGTACCTACGTTATCGTGTTTCTACTGAGGGTTTTGCCTTGACTAGTGTGAGTGGTTATTTTTCTTTAGTTCTTTCGTGACCCTTTTATGATGGTTAGTGTCTAGGGGAGCATGGCGGCATTTTAAAATAGAAAAGTGTAGGAGTCCCTAACTGGGGGAGACTCTACGGTGGCTCTTGGGCATCATATGATAGGAAATATTGTCCTTCCCCTTGAAGGTATGTAGTTTGTAGGGGTAAGTTGTTTGACCCTAATTTAGTTCACCATGTCTTGGTGAAGGCAAAGGTAAGTCATGAGAAGTTGAAAATTTCTCAAAGTCGCCAAAGGTCTTATGCAGATATGTGGCGTTAGGATTTTAGAGCTTAGTGTTAGCTAGTAGGTATTCTTGAAGGTGTCTCCCATAAAGGGAGTGATGCGAGTTGGTAAGAAGGGGGAAATCTTAGTCCCTGGTATGTTGGTCCCTTGGTTGTCTAGAAAGGAGTTGGCAATACTACCTAAAAGATAGAGATGCCTTTTAGGTTGAACTCTATTTCCCTTAATTGTGCATTTCTCTATGTACAATGATGTGTAGGTGATCGTTTGTTGGTCATCCCCCTATAGGATGTTGGTATATTGGGTTCCTTGTATTATGAGAAAGATCTTAGGTTGATGTGTCCGCCGATTATGAAGGAAAGTAGTGGCGTCAGTAAAGGTTTCATGGAGGGACTATAAGTTCGACGAATCTACTTGGGAGGTAGAAGAGGACATGAAGTCCAAGAATCTGCAATTATGTTTTGTTCTAAAATGTCATGCTTCAGGTGTGTGTTATTGTTTCTAATTTGTTTTAGGTCTTTGATGGAGGTTGCATGAACTTTCCAATGCTTACTATTGATTCATCTCTTTGTTAGGCAAGGGATTCAAGTTTATAAATATTGAGTTTCTTCCAAACTTTGAAAGATGATGAGATCAAGCCCTTAGTATTTGATATAATCAAGTGTTTTGAGAAGTGATGGTCTAGAATCCCAAGAATATTAGAATGAATAGGTTGTGCTATGAGGATCATAATACGTGTCGTGTTTTAACCTTGTGGCTTGCTTTGTCCTGGTTATGTTTAAAGTGGTTTACGATATATGCTAATCTGTTAACCCGTGTTGATTCTTTTCTTACACATCATTCGCAGACGAATGATCCTAAGTGAAGGAGAACGAAATACATAAGAATATGCCCTTGCAAAAGTTTTTGGTTAATTGGTGATTACCATGATATGTGTTGTTTCTAACATGTTTAAAGGTTTCCTTGATGCATGTTGATGTATTAACTTGTGTTTATGCTTGATTTACCCTTCCTTCATGGATGAATGATCCCAAGTGGGGAAGAATTGAAACAACTAGACTTTGAACCACTCAAAAACAACTTCTTTTGATCTCTCTGGGGTGGGTATGATTGAAAATCTTGAGTCATACCTTTGGTCACGACTCGTACCATTCCCCCTCTCCCTTTTCATACCTTGAGCAGTAATTTAATGTAGCATACTATCTCCAATACGACAAGTCCATCACTTGGTCATAACCATGCATATGAATCATATACTTCAAGGTTGTATGGAGTGAAAACCTAACCTAAAGTGGACTATTTTTGTTACGGGTGTAGCTTATGATAGGGGCATGAGTCATACCCTTTAGTCATGACTCAAAGGTTCCCTATCGTACCCACAATAGTGTTGTAGACCTAGGAGAAGCCTAGATCACGAGTTAGGATACCATTCGTACCCTAGGTCATGATTTCCACAGGAACCGTAAGAGGGGATCGTACCCCTGCAGGAGTGGACTTTCTATCTTTTAACCAAGGACCTTTTGGTCTTTTACCATGATTAAAAACCTAAAAACTCTAACTATATAAGTAATTTTATCCTCCTAGGACTTTATTTTAAAAGATTTAAATATCCTAAAACTCTAAAGGCTTCTTGAAGTAAGATTGAAGGCTAGAGTTTTGAGGGATCTCATCTAGTGGCAAGAAGGAGTCGAGATAGTTGGTGTATCATCTTTTTTAAGGAATGTATCTCTTTCCCTTTCCAAATAACTCTAAGCACATGTATTTCACACTTGGATTAGTAAGTGTACATGGTGGTTTTAAATCAAATGTAAAGAGTTTTGTTACCTAACAATGAATAATGATGTTTCTTGTTTATACTGGTGCTGATACAAGTTATTGATGGTAGATTATATCTGAGGGTGCTTGTTTTACGTTTTTTAACATGAGGGTATGGAGTAACCCTAGTCTTGATGATTTCTACCAAAAAAATAACCTTACAAAAGGTATGAACACAAGGTGTTTGTGAAAATATCTAAGTAAAATAACTAGTTGCATTTTGACAATGTGTTGAGCTAGGGTAATAGCCCAACAAGCATGAATGATTGATAGATAATGTTGCAAAAGTATTGTGAGCTATGTATGGTGAAATTGATTATATTGTTGCGTCAATGACTGATAAGGGATTGAAACCCTAAACATGATAATGAACCTGTTGTGTGTGCTAAGCCTAGATGTGGTGAGAATATGGCAAAAGCTTGCTAATGAATCATGGCTGGTTGTGTGGGTCTTGGTGACCATAAATGAAATTAATGATATGTTGAATCAAGTTATGAGTCCTATTGGAATGATCAATGGTTAAATAGTTTTGTAAAGGTCAAGTGTGTACCTATTGAATTTGCCTAGTGGATATGAATGAGTCATGATAATGTCTAAATTAATACGAATACTTGTGGATGGTTTGTAAAGGCCATGTTGCCATATATTGAGTTATCATGATTGTGAATGCATTGTAAATGGTTTGTATGAACCTTGTTAATTATGTAATGAATTATCTTATGGCTTTAAATGGTGTGATGGCCCTATAAGTATGAATATTGATGATTAATGTTGTGTTGATGTTGTTAGCTATGTAATTTTTTAAACTATGACCATGTTTGTTTGATGGCCAAGAATAGGGGTTCAATTCCCTAAACTTGAACTTGAATTTTGTATGGAACCAAGTGTGGTGAAAATGTGATATAATGTTACTAACGATATGTGGATGGTTTCTGTAGGTTTTGAGGATTGTAAATTGGATTGTATGATGAGTTGAATAAACACATTGTCCTATTAAAATGGTTGAGAAATTAATGCTTCGATGAGGACTATGTGATCATGTATAATGTTAAATTATCTATATTACCCAAAACCATTAAATGTGATATAAGTTGGACATATGTAAATACATGAACTAATGAGTTAAGAGTTCTGATGCTGATCATTGATGCCAATCAACAATGAGTGATTTGTCTTCCTCGTCTGATGAAATAAGTAGTGATTTAGGCTCCTAGTCCAATACACAATAGGTGATTTGAGTTCCATATCTAATGATATGGTTAGTGATTTGAGTTCCTAGGCTGGTGATATGGCTAGTGATTTGAGTTTCTATTCTGAAGATATCTATTGAGGTTAGAATACCTTGTCAAATGACAAGGCTAGTCATTTGAGTTCCTAGACCAGTGATAAGACTAGTGATTCAAGTTCCTAGTTCAATAAAATAACATAACTAGTGATTCGAGTTCCTAGACTAGTGATATGACTAGTGATTCGAGTTCTTAGTTCAATGAAATAAAATGGCTAGTGAGTTGAGTTCCTAGACCGGTGAAACAACTAGCGATTCAAGTTCCTAGTTTAATGAAATGGCAATGAGATTGGTCGAATGGGCTAACTTGGTATAATTGGTTGACTTGGTCAAATATGGTATGTTGGTTGGTTTGGTTTGGGGTTCGGTTCCCCGTGGCTTATGTTACAATAAAGTTTAAGTTATAAACATAGTAAGGAGGAAGATTGAAAATTCTTCACTCCATTTCTCATGAATGAATGAGTTGAAAATGTATTCTACCTCTTGTTCCTTTTGTGGCATAATATGAACATGATGTATATTTTTATATGCATGAGCATGTGTTTAAGAATGTAATTAAAGTTCTATGCCAAATAAGAATGGTTGAACCTAAGTGTGCATTGTCGGAGCCTTCTACTTTATACCTTATGAATGAATGAATGTATAAAAATGTTGTAAGCCTTAGTCTCTTGGACTTTTATGTGAAATACCTATATGTAAGATTAAGTGTATGAATAATATTGAATATGACATATTGACTTTCTATTGAATGAAGATATTATTTTATCCTTATTCTTGGGTTACATTCTAGTGCTCCAACCGCTAACCATCTCTAGATATTATGTCTTCATTCGACAAAGGGGCTGGAGCATCTTTTTCTTCTACTTAGTGCATAGGTGTTTGAGCAGTTCAGGCATTGACCTTGAAGTGGTGAGCTTCCATACTCAGGAAGATCTACCTTGTATAGTAATGTTACTCTATGTCATAGATTTGTATAGATTTGGTACTTGACTATTGTCGGGGCTTGTCCCAAAAAATTAATGACTTTGGCTTGTTAGACGTTTTGTAGATTACTGTGTAGTTGGGCATGTTGGTTAGACTATTGTTATTAATGAAATAGTAGATATTCTCTTCTTTTGACTATTAGTCTTATATTCCTATTGTCTTGTTATATGGTCGGACATTATCAGGGTGACCTCCGGTACATCTGTACTTTAGGTGCACATATGGCATAGCCTAAAAATGGGGGCATATCAGATATCATGGACGTCCCTTCAAGTAAGAGTTCAGAGTTTGTTGTATATCAGTTGCAAGATGTAGCTCAAACCTAGTTTTAGTAGTGGAAGGTAAACCGAGGTATTGAAGTAGGGCCTATAGAGTGGGAGGAGTTTGCCACAACTTTCTTGGACAGGTTCTTTCCCCTAGAGCTGAGAGAATCTAAGGTTCAAGAGTTTACTAATTTTAAGAAGGGTATTATGAGCGTAATGTATAACTCATTTAAGTTCACTCAATTAGCGAGGTATGCTCCTACTATAGTGGCGGATAATAGGTGTAGAATGAGTAAGTTAGTATTAGGTGTATCTGATAGTTTGCTTAAGGACTGTAGGACCACCATGTTGATTAAGGAAATAGACGTATCAAGGCTCATGGTTCAGGCTCAGTAGATTAAGAAAGAGAAGTGTAAGAAGAAGGAGAGAGAAAATATGAGGTCCAGAATAAGTAGTTTCAACTTAATTAGCTAAGGTCAAAAGATGGTAATCGTTCTTAGTTATGTCAAAGAATTTTAGGCCGAGCTCCTTCTTCATCTAGTACGCCAGTGCTCGAGTTCAGGCAAGACAGTCGGGATAAAGTGCTAGTCTCTAAGTCCTAGGGTTGTGTGAACAGTGGTCGTACTTATCCACTTTTCCAAAAATGTGTTGGAAATCATCAACATGAGCGTAAGGCTTGTAGTTATGTGAATTTTTGATGTGGAAAACTAGGCCACTAGATTCAAAAGTTTCCAGTGGTTTCCCAAAGAGGAAAGGATATACTCCAACAGGGCCAGTTAAATTTTTTATCAGCTACAGCAGGTTACCCAACTTAGCTGGGTGCCACATCTATTCAAACCAATGGGTTGCGTCAGAATAGGTTGTATTCTCACCATACTGGACATGATTAGGAAAGTTCTCCTGATGTGGTTATGGGTACGTTAAGATTCTTCCATCTTTATGTTTTTGTATTGTTAGATCCGGAAGCTTCACTTTCTTTTGTGACTCCTTATATAGCCATCAATTATGGTGTTAGTCCCGAAATATTAGAAGAACCTTTTTCAATGTCTACCTCAGTGGGTAAATCTATTATAGCTAGATAGGTATATAGAAATTGCTCAGTCACGGTATCTCAGAAAATCACTTCAGTTGATCTTGTGGAGTTAGAGATGACTGATTTGATATAATTCTTGACATGGATTGGCTCCACTCATACTATTCATCAGTTGACTGTAGAAATAGTGTGGTTACGTTTAAGTTTCCTAATGAACTAGTTATCAAATAGAGGGGTATTACTTCAGTACTTAGGGGTCATATTATCTTTTATGTTAGAGAAAGAAAGATGATATCCAAAGCGTGTATTTACCATCTTGTCCAAGTCAAAGACTCAAATTCTAAAGCTCCAAGTCTTGAGTCAGTTCCAGTAGTAAAGATCTTCCTGGAGTTTCTCCTAAGAGGGAAATCGACTTTGAAATTAATCTCCTTCTAGATACCCAGCCTATCTCTATTCTTCCTTACCTAATGGCTCCTGCTTAGCTTAAGGAATGGAAGGAACAATTAAAATATATCTTAGAAAAAGGTTTTATAGGGCTTAGTGTTTCTCCATGGGGAGTTCCTGTCCTGTTCGTGCATAAGAAAGACAGTTCTCTCAAAATGTACATAGACTATTGTCAGTTGAATAAAGTCACCATCAAGAATAAGTATTCTCTCCCCAGAATTGATGACTTATTTGACCAACTTCAGGGTGGCAGTTATTTCTCTAAGATAGACCTCAGATTCAGCTATCATCACCTTAGAGTCATAGAATGTGACATTCTAAAGATAGCTTTTAAAACTTGGTATGGTCACTTTAAATTTATTGTTATGTCTTTTAAACTAACAAATGCTCTTTTAGCTTTAATGGACTTGATGAATAGGGTTTCCAAGAAGTACTTGGACATGTTCATCAAAGTCTTTATTGATGATATCCTTGTTTATTCTCGTAATGAGAATGATCATGCAAATCACCTAAGAGTTATGTTGTAGACCCTTAGAAATCATCAGTTATTCGTTAAGTTCTGTAAGTGGGAATTTTTTCTAATCTTACTATCTTTTCTTTGCCATATATTTTATGGTGATGGCATCTGAGTTGACTCTCAAAAGACCAAAGCAGTAAGAAACTGTCCTAGGCTTATCTCTCCATCATATATATCAAGAGTTTCTTGGGTTTGTTTTGCTATTATAGATGGTTTGTTGAAGGGTTTTCTTCTAATTCCTTCCCTATGTCTCAATTGACTCAGAACAAAGTCAAATTTTAGTGGTCAGATTCCTGCGGGAAGAGTTTTTAGGGGTTAAACACTTGACTCACTTCTTCCCTAGTCTTGACGTTGCCAGATGGTTTAGATGAAGTTTACTGTGATGCTTCCAATATTGGTATTAGTTTTGTTTTCATGCGGAGAGGCAAGGTCATAGCCTATGGCTCTAGATTGCTTAAACCATATTAAAAAAATTATCCGACATATGATCATGAGTTAGCAGTTGTTGTTCAACCTTAAAGATTCGGAGGCATTATTGTTATAGGATTTATGTTGATGCGTTCACTAATAACAAATTTTGCAGTCTGTGTTCATACGGCAAGATCAAAATCTTTTTCATAGAAGATGGGTTGAGTTGTGAAAAGATTATAATATGACTTTGTTATATCATCTGTTCAAGGCCAATGTAGTGATAGATGCCTTTAGTAGGTTGTATATGTGTATTATTGCCTATTTAGAGAATGATAAGAAGAAGTTAGTCTGTGGGTTGATCAACTTGATAGATTAGTTGTTTGGTTGCTTGATTCAGCTTAAGATAGTACATGGGTTCTAAATGGTTCGGAGTCTTCTTTTGTTGCTGAAGTGAAAGAAAAGAAAGATAGGGATCCTAGTCGGGTTAAGTTGAAGGAGGAACTTAAATACAAGGATATGGAGGTTTTCTCCCAAGGGGGAGATGGTGTGCTTCGTTGTCAAGGTAGGTCATGTGTTCCTTATGTTGATGGTTTAAGACAGCGAATTTTAGTGGAAGCACATGGTGCGCATACTTTATTTATCTAAGGACAACTAAGATGTATCATGACTTCCGGGAAATCTATTGGTGGAGTGGTATGCAGAAAGATATTGTAGAGTTTCTGGCTAAGTATTCGAACTGTCAATAGGTCAAAGTAGAGCACCAAAGGTCTAGTGGTACATTGTAGAAGTTTGGCATCCCACTAGAAAGTGGGAAGTGGTGAACATGGATTTTGTGATAGGGTTGCCTCGTACACGTCGTTAGCATAATTTAATTTGTGTTGTTGTAGATAGAATGACAAAATCAGTTTATTTCTTGCCACTTCATACATCGTATTCAGTCGAGGATTATGCTAGACTATATCTAAGAGAGTTGGTTAAGTTGCACGGGATTCCATTGTCTATCATTTCAAATGAGGTACTCGATTTACCTCTCTCTTTTGGAAGTCTTTCTAGAAGGGTATTGGTACCCAAATTCATCGCAGTACAACTTTTTATCCTCAAATAGATGGTCAGGAAGAATGGACCATTCGTACTTTATAGGACATTTTGAGTGTTTGTGTTATTGACTTTAAAGGTAGTTGGGATGACCACTTACCTTTGATTGAGTTTTCTTACAACAATAGTTATTACTCAAATATTCATATGGATCCGTTTGAGGCTTTCTATGTAAGGAGATTTAAATCTCCTATTGGTTGGTTTGAGGCAAGTGAGGCTGCTTTGATAGGGTTGGATTCAGTGTTTGAGGCAGTGTAGAAGGTTCTATTTATTCGGTTTGAGGTTGGTGATCCATTTTTCTTGAAGATTTTGCCTATGAAGGGAGTGAAGAGATTTGGCAAGAAGGGGAATCTCAGTCCCTACTATGTTCCCCCATACAGAATCTTGAACCATTTTTGGAAGGTAGCTTATGAGTTTAAGTTTCCTTCTTATTTGGAATAAGTGTATCTGGTGTTTCATATTTCCTTGTTAAAGAGTCATTTAGCTGTTCTTGTTTCTTTAGATAGTATGGATGTTCAGAATAGTCTTTCCTACTAAGAATTTCCAGTTGAGGTCCTTGATCATCAGATTCGTAGGCTAAGGAATAAAGAAGTTCCCTTGGTTAAAGTTCTATGGCGGAATCAGTCTATTAAGGGAGCTACTTGGGAAGCAGAAGCAGATATCCGAACCAAGTACCCTCATCTTTTCTCTGCAAACTTTGATTCATCGTGAGGTGATAATTTTTCTCTGATTTACTACTTTCCGTTCTCTATTTCAGCTATGTAACCGTTCTCATGTCATCGCATGCATTCACGAAATTAGTTTAGTTCATATATCATGCTTCAGACTCACTTATGTAATCATATTCCAAGTCATGCATGTTCAGTATTTGATCTCAGTTGCCTTTGTTTTCTCCATCTAACCAGTCTCATTCGAGGACGAATGTTCCCAATGGGTAGATATTGTAATACGCTGTAAAATTCGAATCTTGTTCCAGCTTCTAATTGCATGCTTAAGGTTTCCAAGGCTTGACATATTCACTAAGTGTTAAGGACTTAGTCATTTTCAAGACCCTTAAACTTGACAAATTTTTATTTTGGTTTTTCTGACCTCAAGACATTGGTTTTTGAGTTGAATCATGTTTTGTATTGTTAAAGGTGTGTCCTAGATAAGTTTTGAGATTTTTGAACGGGATTAAGGGTGTATTTGGTGAGCAGAGGCTAATAGTCCTAGCCATAGGCCCGTGGCACAAGGTACGCCTAACACAAGCAAGGGTCGGGTGTGATGGTCGCTTCACCCAAGCAAGGGTCGCGATGCGAGGGCTTCTTGACTCAAGCCAGGGTCGCGTGCGCCAGAGCTCCATGTCCAGCCTTTTTATTAAATAAATCAAGTGGCAATCTGGTCTTTTCCCCTAAATCCAACTCGTCCATAACACGATTAGGGGTATTCTTAGGAGCATTATTTGCCCTTCCTCTCAAAATTACTCTCAAGAAACCCCCATCCTTTACCAAGAAAAAAATCCAAGACCCTTTTCACAATAAATTAAGAGTCAAGCTTCCAAGTTTAAGAAAACCTCAAGAAATCTTCAAAATACTATCTATTGAGTTATGTGGGTATTCATTGATGGGTCCTTTCACCCATTGATCCCAAAAACCTTTTTTAAAATTGCAATTATGGAGCTCTTCCTTTACTTTGGAATTTCATATGTTCAAGATGGTTTAAATTCAAGTGTTCCCTAGTAATTTAAATTCAATTCATCTCCATGTATGATCCTATGAAAAATTAGGTTGCCTCATACTTTAAATTTCAGTTTTCCATGTCATATTCAAGTGAATTTCATGTTTAATTCCCATATTACGAATTTAGCCATGTAATCATGTTGTTTTCCTCATTTTTAACAAATTTTGTTGTTCATGTTCATGATTCTCACATGTATGATGAAATGTTTATGTTTTGGTCCTTGAACTATAATCCCATCCTATAGTTTTAAAGCTTTGTTATCATATTTTAGGGTAATTCAGTGCTGGCTGATTATGAACACCCAATTCCTATGTGTTTTACATGATTTAAGATTTTCAAGTAATGATTCAGTTAAACCATCTCACATTTGAGGTAGTGGTATGAACTGCGTATGCTTACCCTCCCTAGACCCCACTCGGTGGGAATATACTGTATATGTTGTTTTTGTAGTTGTTTATTGAGTTAAACATGGATATTATTATCATTACTCAGTTGCTATAATCATGTGAGAACCATCAGAAGTAAACTTCAGCTAACATAGTTCAGTTCAATACCAGTATCAGTTAAGTTGGGAGTAGGATTTAGCACCGAATGAACCTAGGGATGGGGACTCTCCTGCCAGTTAAGACTGGGTCCTTAGTTGCAGTCCCTAAGTACCAGAACTACGTAGCCACAATTGGACTAGGAGATTTCACCTGCCAGTTTAGGACTGACACTCTCTTATGGGTCATCTGCCAGATTAGGACTGACTCCCTATTTCTTCGGGACATCAGATTAGTGGATCCACATGGCCAGTGTTAGTACCTATGGCATGGTACTAACACCATTCCAACTGGGGTTACAGGTTGGACTATGATTAGCTTAGATTGAGGCATATCGGTACATTATATCTCCCACAGTTTCAATCAGTATTTAAGTGTATCTCATATCAGGTTAGCTTGGCTAAGTATACAGATTATCAGTTATTTAGTTATACAGATCTTAGATTATCGCAGTAACATTTTTGTGCTTAGTATTGTATTATCAGATATTACATGCTTATTCATTCATGCTCAGCTATCCTGTTTATTTCAGTTAGTTCTTATCCCACATACAAGTACATTCAAAGTACTGGCTGTATACTTTTATTTGTGCTATGTTATCTTATAACATAGGTTTGGATGCTCAATTTGGCAATTGTTTTTAGATAGCTCAGCGTTACCCAACAGTAGTAGTGGTGAGTCCTTATCCATCGGGTACAGGCTATGGTTTCTTAGTTATTTTAGTATTTTTGTATGTTCATTCAGTCGAGTTAGTAGGGGGTTTGTGCCATCATCTCCTCATGGTTTTTAGAGTCTTTCAGACAATCAATTAGACAGTCAGTCAGTTCTTTCAGTTTTATAAGTTGTTTTATACAGACAGTTTAGATTCCACTATTTTTATCATATATTAAAGACAAGTCTTTGCTACACATTTCAGTATTCGAATTTACAGTATCTTATCAGCTTATCTTTCGCTCATATGTTGTATTACTATTTTACTCAGTGCTCACAACAGGTACCAGTTTAAGGGTTCGCTTGTAATCATTTGTAGCTGTAAGCACCGTTGTCTCACTAGGGGTAGCCTCGGGTTGTGACAGACGTATACTTATGATATGCCTGAAAAGAGTTATACCATTATATATAAATGTTGATTCTTGTGACAAACATGGAGTGGAGGCTTACCCGATGAGTTAATGGTGGACCTGAATAGCCCGTGGTGTAATAGACTTGTAGGTTGTACCACCTAGATCAGGAGTAAAGTAAAGAGTGAAGTCTATATTTTATGAGATTTATTGAAGCTTGTTAACTATGCACATGTATTTTGATCTCTATTTTGTTAAATCCTTTTCACAATGCTTTTGATTATTCTATATGAAATGTATATTGTTTTTCTATTGTTCTTCTTTCCAATACATTTCAAGTATTAATCATCCTCGGGCATCTACATTGTCATATAATGTAGGTTCTGAGGCTCGGTCCCATGGCCCATCACAAAACCTTAAAAAATGTCAAGGTTGGTGAGTCATCCATCTTATGAAAGGAAATTTATTCATATGGTTGTTCAACATGACCCGACCAAGGCTTTGTCATAATAGGTGTCCCAGGTCCAATCGGGACCGATGACCACACCCGTTATCCATCCCAACCTCCAGTTGCCTGCCCTGAGTCGGCTGAACTCCAAACATATTGCAAGAGAGCATAACTAGACAGAGACTAACTTTAGGATAGGTCTTTTCCTATACCGGCTCTACCAAGCCATCCCGTCACACTAAACCATGGCAACCAAACCACAAAGACATACCAATACCGAACTAAGGGCCATAATAAAATAACATTTAAAACATAATATGATTAATCTCAAAATAAAATACGATGGAACAGTGAGAAATTATTTTCAATGATGTTGGCCCCAATAGAAATGCCAATATGAAACACGACACCAATACTGATCCGGCATATACCAACCCATAGTAGTACCACAAGGACTCTAACCAAAAGATAACCAAAATCTGGTTGGGAAATTCCCCCAACCATAGCCAAAAACAATATCCATAAATAACTCAAAGTGTGAAATAACATCCATGACATAGAGCCTTTCGAATATATGGAAGCTCTTCATTTCAATCCAAATGCTGACCCTGAAGTCTGAATATCTAAGAAGGACAAGTGGAATTGCCGGTTATTGTATCGTGTAGTGATACAGCACCCTAAGATAGATTACAGAGTGAACGCTAGCAGGAACTCAGGATGAGGATAAAATAATGTCATTTATAAAACCAAGTAAAAATTATCCATATGCACACAACTATAGATATATATAACAATGCTCAGAAAGAGGACCGGATTTATCATGCCATTAAAACCTTTACCTGGTTTGTGTAGCTTTACCATTCTAAACTACCCACGAGCTTATGGGTTCTGCTCTCCTTACTGAAAAGGCCCAGTGCATGAAGCTGCACGAACAGGGAAGAAAAATTGGGATGACTAGTACATCCCCCAAAATATATAGTGTGAAATCATGCAACGGTCACTAGGACTAAACCACACATCGGCAAATATGAGTTACCAGTTTAGATCCCCCCGGGAGCTCCAACTTCCACGGCTTTTCTACATATCCTTCTTTTAATCCCAATTAAAACCATTTTCCAACCAAACCATTATTCCATTATTCTTAACCAAGGCTATTAGTAGTGTATGTACAATAACTCGCAAGTATTGTCCATAGCCAATCCTTAGGGGATTCCCATGTATCCCATATGATTTCCAATTAATGAAAACCATGGCCACCAAAGCCTTTCCAATCCATTCAAAACCATTTGAATCATTCATATTGTCTAGGGTTCCATTATGAGGTTAAAACCATGCATAAGTTCCATTGAAAAACCAATATAATAGTGAAAACATTGTTAAAGGTATTTTAGCAAACACATAGGGGGCGTAGAATTTCCAAAACTAAACACCATCACCAAGGAACCATTCCCATACAACCAATTATCAGAAACCACCATTAATACATATAAAATGATAGTTAAAACATGGGAAAACCATAACTAAGCATTTATAACCAAAAAACCCAAATCATACTTGAAAACCCAAAATCATACAACATTCAAACCATGAAAACATTGCATAAAACCATGCCTTTAGTTAGAACTAACAATGAGGGAAGATGACATTCCTTAAACTGATATGATGATGGAGAGAAATCACCAAGACAAGCCCCTATTTACTTCTTAAAATGAAACCCTAGATTCCTTTGCCCAAGAACTCTACAAATGATTTAAGAGTGTTTTCCAAGTGTTTAAGAATAGAATAATAGGGAAAATAACCTCTCAAGAGAAATATATGTCATGGAAACTTATTAGGATAAGTGGGGAAATGTCCAAAATAATTTGCACAAAAATATCATCATGGTGATATGACTGACCCTTACAATTTGTATCCTCCCTGTATGAGTCGGAACCACCACTCGTACCCATAGTTTCCTCATAGAACCAACAATATCCAAGGTACAACATACCCAAACCCAAGTATTAGTCAAGTGTACGACTTGTATCAATCAACCATACACCCTGGCAGAATCAAATCCAGGAGGTTTGAACACTGACAACCATATTAGTCCTGGGTATGGGTCGTACCATGGATTATGGTTCACAGTGAGCCACTTGTGCTCAAATCCAACTTAAGTTTCTAAGTCTAAGGTTAAGTGAAGGAATCAAATAATCCGTATCCAACCATACGACTCATACCACCAAGTCATACCCCTTCCAGTGACTAAAATCCATCCCACCAACCACACTGGTTAGCATACTACTGGACCATACATACGGTTCTTACCCATGAGTCGTATTGGATCCAAAGACCAAAATACTAGGAAATTTTCTATGGTCCAGAAACCAGAGTGTTTCAGTCTCTCTATTTAAGAACATTCATCCTGAATGAAAAATAAGGTAGGGGTAACCACACGCATGAGTCATTTCCAGTGTCAAATATATTTCTAATCTTTAAGAAAGTTTGAAAAAAAGAGGTAAGGATATTAATATTTCCTTTAAAAAAGTCAAAAAATAAAGATGGGCTGAAGAAACATGTCTTCCACATGAATTCTAAGAGAAGAAACAAATGTCAATACATGGACTTCATGTCCTCCTCGTTTTTCCATATAGCTTCTTCTACCTTATGGTTCCACCACAAAACCATAATCAATGCCACATCCTTTGTTTGTAATCGATGAACCTGCCCATCAAAGATTTCAATTGGGACCTCTTAAATAGAAAGAGAGTCTGAGATACCTAACCCCTAGAAAGGAAAATTCAAAGAAGGATCACCAACACACTTTCTCAACATGGAAACAAGAATACCGAATAAATGAAGTTCACACAAAAAGGCAACTACAATTTATAAGTAATATTTCCAACCCTCCGCAAAACAACATAAGGACCAATATACAGGGTACTAAACTTCCTCTTTTTTCCATACCACATTATTCCCTTCATGGGAGTTACCTTGAGGAACACTTTATCCCTAACCTCAAACTAAAAGTCTTTATGCCTTACATCCGAATTGTACTTTTGGCGACATTGGGTAGCCTTAATCCTATCCTGAATAACCTTCATGCTTTCCATAACTTGATAGACCAAATCTGGACTAAATATATCTGCCTCTCCAAGCTCGAACCAATAAATAGGAGATCTATACCTCCTACCATACAATGCTACAAAAGGTGTCATACAAATACGAGAATGATAGTTATTGTTATAAGAAAACTCTACCAAAGGTAGATGCTCAACCTAATTTCAACCATAACTAACCACACATGCCCGAAGCATATTCTCCAATGTCTAAATAGTTCTTTATGCTTTCCCATCCATCTGAGCATGAAAAGCAGTACTTAGACTCACCTTAGTACCCATTCCCTTTCTAATAAACTGCCAGAAATGAGATGAAAATTGCATACCATGATCAGAGATAATTGAAATAGGTACTTCATTGTAATATCCTGAATCTACTACCCGAACTATAAAACGGTGCTCATGACCTTGAAGGACTAAAACATAACCCATGACTGATATCTGTACCTGAATATTCCATAATATACTATAGAAACGCAAAAATAAAGTCTGTAAGGCAATAAGGTTCAAAACTGATAAAATAATCTCTAAATGATATGGTATCACAATACCAAAAAAAAACTAAAATAAACTGTCTGGACATGATAGTCTGAAAAGCCTCTAACTGACTATACTGTCTGAATAAAGAGTTGATGGGATATGTCCCCAACTAACTCCAACTACTGAAATAAATTAATTAATGAGATAATAAAGTAATGATCATGTCATCGAAGGATGAGGACTCACTACTAACTCTAACTGCTGAGCTTGGAATACTATTGATGCTATTGAGCTTGTGCTTCTGAAACTATGGTATAAAACACCATAGCATAAATGTATCAGTACGTTGGAATGTACTAGTATGCCTGTGAGGTAGGTTGAATACAAAAGGTTAACATGCATGAACTATACTAACTGACTGATTAACAAGAGCGTGAGAATACAGGCATGGATACATAATAACTATAATTGTGTTCATGATAACATGATTACTGAGTTTGAGTACTAATAACATAAGATATTGATAACTTTGTAACTGAAATAACTAGTACTAAGCGACTGTATCTCATAGTCTAGTTTCTCATAGAACTAGCTGAGTTTTGTACTGTTCTGAGTTGATTGTAGTTGATGGTCCTTAATACTATTGAACTATCTAAGTTTTACAACTAAGACTGATTGACTATATCTGACAGTCCTAATTCTATTCTAAAACTGTGGAAAGTTATCATCTAAACGGCATGCCCTTAATACGCTATTAAGGCTGTATTGGGGTCCAATCTATAACCCCAATTGGAAGGGTGTCAATACTGTGCCACTGGTTAGGACAATCTGTGAGTAACCCTCCTATAATAGGTAACTCTAGTGAGAATGGTAGAAACCTTCATATAATAGGTTAAGCTACCTCATCTACCCTCATATAATAGGCTATGATGTCTTAACCTACGCTGGTAATGTAGTTCAGGAATACAAGGATTGCTTCTAAGAATCACACCTCATATAACAGGTGGGTTCCCATCCTTGGGTTCGATCGTTGCTAATTTCTACTCCCATATGGATAGACAGTAAACATGATTAACTGAATTGATTGGATCGAGTTAACTGAGTTCCATCGACTGAGATAATACTACTAAGTTTTCCTATGTCACATGACTGACTGAATTTCTATGAACATGGATCGACTGAGAGTATCTTGAAAACATGACACTAGCTCTAGGCACACAGCTAATTGTTGGGTACAAGCACCCTAGTACTCGATAGTATGAAAACTGACAAAGTATGACTTTCTTGAATACATGACCAATATTGACAATCCATACTATAATAAGATGGGGATTTCATGAAGTATAAGCGCTAAAGCACCACAATGGCTACACATATATCCATAATTCATTGACTAAGACATTTTATTAAACACTTAACATTCATGAACTTGTACACTAATAGGAATTTCATATTATCATACTAGGGTAGCACCTTTCCTTCACATAAGCATTTAGTCAAATGCATGGGAAGCATGCTTTGGTTATACAATCATCAGCACATCTAACTGTCGTGGATACATCAATCAACTTATAAATTCAAGGGGGTTTATCATGATTATTATGTAAATCACCATACTCTAGGGTCAATCATTGGAATATGTAATTTAAACATAAATCAAAACCCCACAACATCATGAAAATGAATTTCAATTTAATTTAAATCATAAATATTCATAAATACATAAATCTTGGGTTTTGAAAAGAGATTCTTGAGCTTCATGAGTGGAAAGGACCCATGAATCAACATATGACATACCTCTGTGGATGATTTCCTGAAGATTGATGGGGAAAACTTGAATTCTTGACTTAGAATGAAACACCTAGGGTTTTCTTGTTCTTTGGAATTGATCTTTGAGAGAAACCCTAATTTGATATTGTAGATGAATAATAAACTTATGATCCTTGTTCTGAAATAATTAGGGGTTAAAACAGGTGGAAAAATACCTAAATACCCTTTAAAAATGACTTAAAATTCACTAAACAGGACCTACAATGGCTCGTGCAATGGTCCATCGCTGGCTCGACGGTCCGTCATTTTCACTATCATACGTGGACCAAACAAAAAAGACTGACTGCCTTATAGACACAGCTTGGGCGATGGTCCATCGCAAGTTCGACGGTCCATCAACCTGTCTGTTGCACCTTATCTAGAAGGTTGATTCACTGCCTTGGCTGCGACGGTCTAGGCAATGGTCCATCTATAGATCGACGGTCCGTCAAACTGGCTGTCGTACCTGGGCGATTCTAACATCTTTGAGTAAATCGTGCATAACTTTTTACTCTGATATTAGATTTTGATGAAATTGGTATCATTGGAATGTTAATTCAATTTTCCACATGATAAAAATTAAAAATCTTAAAAATTCCACGTGTATAAAATGGATTTATATTTCAAAGTAAGTTTCTAATATTCTTGGGACAATTTCAAGCTAGATATAAGTATGGGGTATTACAATATCTGCCCCTTGAAAACATTCATCCTCAAATGAGAGTAAGTAAGAGGGAAGAATATAAACTGACGTACATACTGAACATAAACAATTGGAATATGATCTCATGACTGACATGACTGATAACTGAATATATCATACTGATCATGCATACCTGATGCATGTATAACTAATTCTTGAATGCATGACTGAGTATTTTGATGAACTAAGGTTCTCACAATGAGAATGCATACCTGATGCATGATTACATGACTAAATTGGTGTGTGAATACCTGACTGAATATGCAATGGTATTTAATACCAAGTTTATGATAGAATTCTGAACATGAAATAGATATCATGCTTGTAACTAAAATCTGAACATAAAACTTAAAAGGTTAAGGAGAACTATTACCTTGAGCTAGATATGAGTTATCGGAGAAGAGGTGAGGATACTTCGTCTGAATATCTATTTCTGCTTTTCAATTACCTCCATCAACTGACTGATTTTGCCAAAGAATTTTGATTAGAGGGACTTTTTTGTTCCACAGTCTAGGAATTCGGTAGACAAGAATTTTAGCTTGAATCTCTTCATAAGAGTGGCTGTTCTGAACATCTATGCTCTGAATAGGGACTACAACAGCTGGGTCACCTATTCACTTCTTGAGCAAAGAGTAATGAAAGACTGGATGAACTGAGGCTAGGTCTGAAGGCAATTCGATCTCATAAGCTACCTTGACAAAACGATTGAGAATTTTGAAGGGACCGACATATCGGGGACTAAGCATTCCCTTCTTGCCGAATCTCTTCACTCCTTTTATGGGAGAGATCTTTAGATAGACATAGTCACCCATCTCGAACTCAAGATCCTTTCTGCGCACATCTACATAAAACTTTTGTTGGCTCTGAGTATCCCAAAGTGTTTCTCTAATCAACTGGACTTTTTCTAAAGCATCGAATACTAAGTCAGGCCCTATAACTGAGGCCTTACTAACTTCAAACTAACCGATTGGGGATCTGTACCTCCTACCATATAGATCTTTGAATGGAGCCATCTTAATACTGGAATGATATTTGTTGTTGTATGCAAACTCAATCAAAGGAAAGTAGTCATCCCAACTACCCTTGAAATAAATTACACACGCTTACAACATATCTTCTAAAGTTTGAATGGTCCTTTCTGCTTGACCATCTGTATGAGGATGAAAGGCTGTACTGAGATGAACTTAGGTACCAAGACCCTTTTTGAATGCTTTCCATAAATAACAGGTGAACTTTGTACCTTTGTCTGAAATAATACATAATAGAACACCATGCAATCTGACCAACTCTCTAATGTAGATTTTGTCATAATCCTTGGATAAATATGAGGTAGGGACAGGAAGGAAAAGAGCTAATTTGTTCATTCTATCTATAATGACACAAACTAAATCCGGTTGGCTATGAGTATGAGGCAAACCCATCATAAAGCCCATGTTTACTTCTTCCTACTTCCAAGTAGGAATACTAAACTCCTGCATGGACCCACTAGATTTATGATGCTCTATCATAACATGCTGACATATAGAGCACTTAGCCAAAAACTCTGCAACATCTCTCTTTATCCTACTCTACTAATATATTTCCTGCAAGTCATGGTACATCTTTGTGGCCTGTAGATGAATAGAGTAGCGTACACCATGTGCTTCTGCAAGAATTTGCTCCCTTAAGTCGTCTACACCTGGAACACATAGACGACCCTGACAATGCTATACACCATCTCCCCCTTGGGAGAAAACCTCTACTTTTTTATCCTTGACTGACTTTTTCAACTTGACTAGGCTGGGATCTCTATCTAGCTTTTCTTTCACCTCAGAAACTAGAGATGATTCTGAACAACTCTAAACCCATATGTTACCCTCCTCTGAATCGAATAGGTGAAAGCCTAGGCTAGAAAGATGATGGATTTCCTAAGTTAACTTCTTCTTAGTGTACTCAACATGAGTAACACTACCCATACACAATTTACTGAGGGCGTCGTCCATAATGTTTGCCTTGATCGGATGATAAAAGACACTCATGTCATAATCATTCAAGTGCTCTAACCACCTTTTCTGATGAAGATTGAGATATTTCTGAGAAAAGACATACTAAAGGCTCTAATGATCTATGAACACATCTACATGAACTCCATATAGATAATGCCTCCAAATCTTCAAGGTAAAAACTACAGCTGCTAACTCAAGATCATAAGTCAGATAATTTTTCTTATGGGGTTTAAGTTGTCTGGAGGCATAGGTTATGACCTTACCATACTGTATGAGTACACAACCCAAACATACTCTGTATGCATCACAATAAACTATAAACCCATCTGGACCTTCTAGAATAGCTAAGACTAAAGCTGAGGTGAGTCGAGTCTTCAACTCCTGAAAACTCTTCTCGCAAGGATCTGACCACTGAAACTTGGCTTTCTTCTGAGTCAATCTGGACATAGGGGATGCAATAGAAGAAAATCCCTCAACAAACTCTTTGTAATAGCTAGCCAAACCTAAGAAACTCCTAATATATGATGAAGAGATAGGTTTGGGACAGTTTCTTACCTCTTTGGTCTTTTAAGAATCAATCCTAATGCCATTAGCTGACACGATAAGACCAAGGAATACTACTGAACTTATGCAAAATTCGCACTTACTAAATTTAGCGAACATCTGATAATATCTGAGAGTCAGAAGCATGATTTTGAAATGGTCTGTATAATCACACTCACTGCGGGAATAGACTAGAATATCATCTATAAAGACTATGACAAACATGTCCAACTACTGCTTTAACACACGGTTCATTAAGTCCAAGAAAGTTGCTGGGGTATTGGTATGACCAAAGACATAACTAAGAATTCGAAGTGACCATACCAAGTACGGAAGCCTGTTTTTGGAATGTCATATTCTCTAACTCTGAGCTAACGATAGCCTGATCTGAGCTCTATCTTATAAAAATAGTTGGCACCCTAAAGTTGGTCGAGCAAGTCATCGATTATTGGGAGAGGATACTTGTTCTTCACCATGATTTTATTGAGCTAACGGTAATCAACGCACATTCTAAGAGAACCGTCTTTCTTGTGCACAAATAAAATTGGTGCACCCCATGGAGACACGTTGGGTCTGATGAATCCCTTATCTAAGAGATCCTTAAATGTTTTTTAATTCTTTGTGCTCTGTTGGTGCCATTCTATATGGCGAAATAGATATAGGCTGAGTATCTGGAAGAAGGGTGATGTCAAAGTCTATTTCCCTTTTGAGAGGAATTCCTAGAAGGTCTTATAGAAAGACATCTTAATATTCATTTACTACTAGGAATGAGTCGAGACTGGGAGTTTTAGAACTAGTGACCTTAACTCGAAGACACATCCTTTAGATATTATTTTCCTTGCCCGAAGGCAGGAATAAGCTGACCTCTAAATGTTGAAGTACTACCCTTCTACTCTAGGATAGGTTCATTCAGAAATTGAAACTGGGCTATTCTGTTTTTGCAGTCGACTGTGGCATAGCAGGAATAAAGCCAATCCACGTTGAGAATGATACCCAAATCATTCATCTCTAATTCTACTAAGTCTGCTGAAGTGACTTTTTGAAATATCATAACTGGGCAGTTCCTGTATACCCACCGGGGTATGATGCTTTCACCTACTATGGTAGAGACTAAAAAGAGCTCTGCTAGAATTTTGGTACTGACTCCAAAATCAACTACTATATAAAGAGTAACAAAAGACAAGGAAGATTCTGGATATAGCAAAGCATAAACAGTCACATAAAAGATCTGTAATGTACCAGTAACCACATCAGGAGAATTTTCCTAACTTACTGAGAGTGGAGAGCATAAAGTTGATTTTAGCATTGCCCACTAGTAGCACTGGAGGTGGCACCCTGCTTATTTGGGAAACCTAACTTAGATGGGAAACGGTTCTGCTGACCCTGAGGACCTAGCTGAGGACATTCTCTAACTCTGTGGTCTGGCTTGCCACATCTAAAACAAATACCACTGCCAGCTCTGCAAATACCCTAATGATGCTTGCCATAAGTCTGGCAAAGAAGATAGGTGCGGGCACTGCTAATATTGATCTAAGAATTAGAGCCTGGTGATCTATCTCTATTACCATCCCTAAACTTAGGAGTTGGAGCACTAGCTGAAGAAGGAGCTGGAACTACTTAGGATGAAATTAAGAATGGTTTCCTCCTTCTGATTTGGGAAGAGCAAAATTAAAACTACTTGTCCTTGCTCTATTATTCTGCTTTTCCCTCATCTTAATTTTTTTCTCTTCTATCTACTAAGCATGGGTCATAAGTCTTGCTATGCTCATGTTACTATTCAACATTGTGGACCTGCACTCATTAACTACACTATTATTCACTCCCGAAACAAACTTACTCATCTTATCCCTGCTATTTACAACCACATGAGGAGCACATCTGGCTAATTGAGTAAACTTAAGAGAATACTTTTTTACCGTTATGTTGCCCTTCCTAAGGTTGATAAATTCCAACCCATTAACTTCTCTCAGCTCTAGGGGAAATAATCTATCTAAGAATGTAGTAGAAAACTCCTTCCACTTAATAGGCCCTACATCTACAGCCCTCTCTAACTTTCACTGTTCTCACTAGAATTAACCCATATGATATTTATAACCTTCTAAACTTGATCAAGAAATTCTTGAGGGTCCTCATCTAAGTTAGACCCGAAAAAAGGTGGAGGATTCATTCGGGTGAAGTCCCGAATCTTAGTTGCAGCTAAATTAGCCGCTGGGTTGGCCAAAACGACAGCTGGTCATTCATTCTGAGCAGCAACTGACTGAGCAATAGTAGTGAATATAGCTCTGAACTCTGCATGGGAGATGTGTTTTCCCAAAGGATCTTCAAGCTGACGGGCTAGCTGATCCCATTTCTTCTTTTAGGAGGCATGTTCTGTAGAAAAAAAGGAGATACAAGTTAGACCCGACTGAGAGATTAACTAGAGATTATGCTCACTGGTATGATATAAATACTGAAAGAAGGGAAACTATTCCTAAAACATCTTATAGCCTCCTATACATAAATATGGCGTGCAACACACCTATGTACAAGACTTTACTAGATGTAGCTTTCAGACTTCCTAGGATACTATTAAACCTTAGGCTCTGATACAAAGTTTGTAGCGTCCCGACTCTGGTACTCGGAATGCTACATGGTGTTCATGACCCCGAAGGACCACAAGCTAACCCATGACTCATATATGTACTTGAACACTACATAATATACAGTAGAAATACCAAAATAAAGGCTGTAAGGCCATAAGGTTCAAAACTGATAAAATAATCTCTGAATGGTGTGGTATCACAATACCAAAACAAAACCTGAAATAAACTGTCTAAACATGGTAGTCTAAAAAGCCTCTAACTAACTGTACTTTCTGAATAAGGAGTTAATGGGAAATGTCCCCAACTAACTCTAACTACTTAAATAAATTTATTAATGAGATAATAATTTAATGGTCATGTCCTCGAAGGATAAAGACTTACTTCTAACTCTGACTGCTGAGACTAGAATGCCAATAATGCTTGGGAGCTCGTGCTTCTGAACCTACAGTATAAAAAACCATAGCACAAATGCTTCAGTATATTGAAATGTACCGGTATACATGTGAGATAGGCTGAATGCAAAGGGTTCACAAACATGAACTATACTAACTGACTGATTAATATGAGAGTGATAATACATGCATGAATACATAATAACTATAACTGAGTTTGTGATAACATGATTATTGAGTCTGAGTATTGATAACATAAGATACTGATAATTGTGTAACTGAAATAACTAATACTGAACGACTGTATCTGACAGTCTAGTTTTTGATAGAACTAGCTGAGTTTCATACTTTTATCAGTTGACTATATCTTACAGTCCTGAATACTGTTGAACTATCTGAGTTCTATTACTAATACTGAATGACTATACCTGAAAATCCTTATTCTGTACTGAAACTATGCAAAGTAGTCATCTAACCGACATACCCCTAATAGCCATTAAAACTGAGTTGGGGTCCAATCTTTTACCCCAATTGGAAGGGTATCAATGCCGCTCCACTGGTAAGGACAACCTGTTAGTAAGCCTCGTATAATAGGTAATTCTAGTGAGAATGGTGTGAACCTTCATATAACAGGTTAAGCCACCTCATCTACCCTCATATAACAAGCTATGATATCTCAACCTACGTTGGCTACGTAGTTCTGGAATGCAAGGAATACTTCTAAGAATCACACCCTTATATAACAGGTGGGTTCCCATCCTTGGGTTTACTTGGTTCTAATTTCTCCTCCCATATGGATAGACACTGAACATGATTAATTGAACTAACTGGATTGAGTTAACTAAGTTTTGTTGACTGACGAAATACTACTGAGTTTTCCTCAGTCACATGACTGACTGAATTTCTATGAACATGGATCGACTGAGAGTATCTTGAAAACATGACGCTGGCTCTAAGCACATAGCTAATTGTTGGGTACAAGTACCCCCTGGACTCGATAGCATAAAAACTAATAGAGCATGAATTTCTTGAATACATGACCAACATCAAGAATCCATAATATAATAAGATGGGGATTTCATGAAGTACAAGTGCTAAAGCACCATAATGGCTACAAATATATCCATAATTCATTGACTAAGACATTTCATCAAACACTTAACATGCATGAACTTGTACATTAATAGGGATTTCATATTATCATACTATAATGGCACTTTTCCTTCACATAGGCATTTAATCAAACACATGGGAAGCATGCTTTGGTTATACAATCATCAACACATCTAATAATCATGGATACATCAATCAACTTATAAATTGAAGGGGTTTATCATGTTTATTATGAAAATCACCACATTCTAAGGTCAATCCTTGGAATATGTAATTTAAAATGTTAATCAAAAGCCAACAACATCATGAACATGAATTTCAATTCAATTTCAATCATGAACATTCATAAATACACAAATCTTGTATTTTGAAAAGAGATTCTTAAGCTTCATGGGAGGAAGGGACCGATGAATCAATACATGACATACATGGGTGGATGATTTCCTGAAGATTTATGGGGAAAACTTGAATTCTTGACTTAGAATTAAACACCTAGGGTTTTCTTGTTCTTGGGGATTGATCTTTGAGAGAAGCCCTAATTTGATGTTATAGATGAATAATAAACTTATGAGCCTTGGTCTGAGATAATTAGGGGTTAAAATGAGTGGCAAAAGACCCAAATACCCTTTAAAAATGACTTAAATTTTGGTGAACAGGACCTGCGATGGCTCGTCCGACGGTCCATCACTGGCTCCTCGGCCCATCGTTTTGACCGTTATACATGGACCAAAAAAAACTCATTTCCTTATAGCGACAGCTTGGGCGATGGTCCATTGCAAGTTCAAAAGTCCGTCAATCTGTCTGTTGCACCTTATCAAGAAGGTTGACTCACTGCCTTGGCTGTGACCGTCCGTCGCTAGATCGATTGTCCGTCAACCTGGCCGTCGCGCCTGGGCGATTCTGACAGCTCTGAATAAATTGTCCATAACTTTTTATTCCGATATCAGATTTGGATGAAATTGGTATCGTTGGAAAGCTAATTCAATTTTCCACATGATAAAAATTTAAAGTATTAAAAATTCTATGTGTACAAAAATGGATTCATATTTCACAGTAAGTTTCTAAAATTCTTGGGATCATTTCAAGTTAGGTAGAAGTACGGGGTATTACATTCAAATAGCTTCACAATTATCTAAAGATTGAACTTTGCATAATCCTCTGCGGAAAAAGTTGTCCTCATTGGAATGAAGTGAGAAGACTTTGTCATCCTATCCATGATTACCAAAATCGAATCATATTGATTCTGAGACCGAGGAAGACAGGTAATGAGATCCATATTGATTATCTCCCATTTCCATTCGGGTAAAACAATCTCTTGATACAACCCCTATGGTCTTATATGCTCAACTTTAACTTGTTGACACACCAAGAACTTGGTGACAAAATCAGTCATGTCCCTTTTCATGCCATTCAACCAATATATCTCCGTAAGATCATGATACATCTTTGTCAAGCTGGGATGTACCTTATAGTATGAGATATGCGCCTCAGCTAAGATCGTTTACCTCAAACTGTCAACATCAGGAATACCTAATCTTCATTAGTATCATAAATTACCATCGCCACTGATCTCAAACACCATTACCTTATGCATACCCACATTACTCTTGATTTTCATCAAGATAGGATCCAGTACTTGCATTTTCTTAATCTCTGCACCAAGAGACGACCTAATCACTTCCTATACCATCACTCCACCACCCTCGAAACCTAAAATACAAACTCCAAGATGTGCCAAACAGTGAATATACTTTACCAATTCCTGCTTTCCTTCCTACACATAAGGCAAACTCCTTATGGACAACCTGCTAAGAGCATTAACAACCACGTAAGCCTTACCTGTGTGATAGTAAAGGCTCATGTCATAATCTTTGAGAAGCTCTAACCATCTCCTTTGCTTAAAATTTAGCTACTTTTAATTGAACATATACTGTAGACTCTTATGATCAGTAAAGATGTCTACGTGCACTCCATACACATAATGCCGCCAGATTTTCAAATAAAAAAGCACCACCAATAACTTCAAAACATGAGTAGGATTATTCCTCTCGTGTACCTTCAATTGCCTAGAAGAATAGGCAATCATCTTCCCGTGTTGCATCAAGAAACAACCAAGTCCCTCATTAGAAGCATCAAAATAAACCACAAACCCTTTACTGCCCTCAAGCAATGTCAAGATCAAAGCGAAATTTAGGTTATCTTTCAACTTATCGAAACTCCCTTTATAAGCTTAGTCAAAGGTGTCAACTTAGTCAATGGAGTCAACTTAGTCAATGGAGTATCTATTGTAAAAAAGAACTCCACAAACCACCGATAACACCCAGCCAAACCCAAGAAGCTTCGAATGTCAATTGGAGTTGTGGGTCTAGTCCATATTTAAACCACAACCACCTTTTGCAGATCCGTAATGACCTCTTCGCTAGAAATAATATGACTAAGAAAAATCACAACATTCAACCAAAACTCACACTTGGAGAACTTGGCTTACAACTACTGTTCCTTCAAGGTCTATAATACCACACAGAGATGATTAGTCTTATCTACCTCACTTTTGAAATAAAGTAGAATCTCATCAATAAACACAATGATGAATAGATCTATGAACTTCTTATAAACCATGTCCATCAAGTCCATAAATTCCATCGTGGAATTATATTACCAAGAATTCAAAGTGTCCGTACCAAGTATGAAAAGCTATCGTAGGGATATCTTCCTCCCTACTCTTAAGTTGATGATACCTAGACTGAAGATTTATCTTAGAGAAGAGCTTGGCTCCTTACAACTGATCAAATAAGTCATTTATCCTTGGAAAAGGATACTTATTCTTAACTGTTACCTTATTTAACTCCTGATAGTCAATGTTAATCTGAAGGGAACCATCCTCCTTGCATACGAACAACACCAATGCACCCTATGGAGATACACTAGGAGGAATAAACCCTTTATCCAGAAGATCCTTAAGTTGCTCTTGAGTTCCCTCAACTTAACTGGAGTCATTCTATAAAGGGGAATAGAAATTGGATGAGTATCCAAAACTAGATCAGTACAAAACTCTATTTCCTTATCTTGAGAAACATTAGGAAGATCATCTAAAAAGACCTCAGGAAACTCACTTACCACTAGAACTAACTATAAAGAAGGACCTTCCAGATGAAATCTGGATGAAATGATAAAGACAAGGTTTAGAGGTTAACCTCTAATCTTTAAGATAAGAAATAATCCTCTCCCTAAGAGCTAGGGAACCACCCTTTCACTCTATAACTGGTTCAATAGGGAAGCTAAAGATAACCTTACGTATCTGATAATTCAAGGATGCATAACAAAAGTGTAACTAATCCATCCCCAGAAAAACATCAAAATCCACCATATCAAGTTCAAATAAATCTACCAATGTCTGGCTACCACCAGCATATACCACACACTGCCTATACACTCTCTCAGCAATAACTTAATCACCCACAAGGGTAGAAATAGAAAAAGGATAAGAAACAACCTCAGGACCAAAACTAATACATATAGCCACGATTGTGGTCACAAAAGAAAGAATGGACATCAGATAAAGAAGATAATACACATAATAGGAAAAGAGTTGTAACATACTAGTAACGACACCAGGTGATACCTTACATTCCTGTAAACATGTAACAGCATACCACCTATTCTAGGTAGTGCCCATACCAGAAGATGAAGCTAAGACTAAAGTTGTACCACTAGGTGCAGGAGTAGAAGATAAAGCCACCAGATCTTTAATCACTCCCGAAGCTCCCATAACAATTGAACAATTCTTGAGCATATGGCTTAGCTAGAAATATTTAAAATATTTGTCCCTTCCTTCATTAGAATAACCCTGATAAAGATGACTATAAAACTGGATAATAGTGCATGAATAAATAGACTAACCCCCACTCGCCTAAGATTGGGAACCCTGTTCTTGGAAATTATCACCACCTTGCTTATGCCTATCACCTAACTAGATCCAGTAAGGAGCGCTAGTTGTTAAGAAGGAACCAAAAATCCCCACTTCTTCATTGGCCATTTACCTTCACCCCTACCACTTTCTAATTGTGCACCTCCATGATCAAAAAACCTATTTTTCTTACCCTGCCATCTCCGAACTCTACCTATTTCCTTTTCTCATCCTTCACCTAATGCATAAGATTAGTCAACCAAGAAATGTCCATATCTTTTGATCAGCAAAGCAATCTTTCTTTCCAAGATCAAATCTCAATATAGCCCTGAAGCAAACGTTCTCATCCTCACCCTCATATAAGTAACAAAATTAGGATCATACCTTGATAGCTGATGAAATTTCAAGGGATATTCCTTAACAGAGATTCTCCCTTGCTTTAGATTCATAAACTCTTTTATCTTGACTTTCCTCAGCTCTTGAGGAAAGAAATAATCTAGAAAAGCACCAGAAAAAGCATCTAATAAAGATGACTCAACCATACCACCTCTATCCCTATCCTACTCTTCATACTATTAGTACGCAATATCCTTGTATTGATAAGTTGCAAAGTTTACACCTTCCACATTAGTAACCTATATCACCCTGAATATCTTCTCTATTTTACCCAAGAAACTTTGAGTATCCTTCTCCACCACAACACTTGTAAAAGTAAGACGATTCAGTTTTATGAACTTATCAACCCTTATTGACTCAACAGATAACCTGCTAGATGTATCCCACTTAACCTAAGTAGTATTGAACTGAGCAATAGTATGAATAGACTGGCAAAATTCCGTATTAGTTGCCTCACCTTGAGGAGGACTAGTAGTAAATGGAGGAACTCCAAAACTATTAGGGATAGGACCTTGAGATCAAACATGAACTCCTGAGTAGGACATACCCTATTACCATTATCCCTAGATGGGATAGAAGAGTTTCGTTGAGTTCCAAATCATCAAGGAATAATCTATAAAATGAACAGCCAAAGATTAGAGAAGAATTTTAGGACATAGATTCTAAGCTTGAAAATAGAATGCCAAGAATTTGAAACATTCCTAAATGCCTTATAGCCTCTCTCTTATGAGTATGGAATGATACACACCCTTAAATGTGACTCTAGTAGACATGACTTTGTGGAATGCTAGTTGACCATGACCTAAAGCTCAGATACAAAATCTACAAGACCCGACCTGAGGCCTTATCATAATGGGCATCCCAGGTCCAACTGAGACCAAAGACCACCCCTATTACCCATCCTAACCTCCATCCGCCTGCCCTGAGTCAGTTAAACTCTAAACATATCGCATGATAGCATAACTGTACAAGGACAAACTTTAAGATTGGTCTATTCCTAGACCATTTCTACCAAGTCATCTTTTCACACCAAAACATACTAACTAAACTAAGGGGCATAAACCAGGACATAAACAAATGATATCTAAAACATAATATGATTAATCCTATAATAAAATACAATGAAACAGTGTCAAATTATGT
This sequence comes from Capsicum annuum, assembly GCF_002878395.1. Classification (NCBI taxonomy): domain Eukaryota; kingdom Viridiplantae; phylum Streptophyta; class Magnoliopsida; order Solanales; family Solanaceae; genus Capsicum; species Capsicum annuum. Next base: position 95,163,720 of record NC_061121.1, read on the forward strand.
CCAATGATGTTAGCCTCAATATCAATGCCAATATTAAGCCCGACACCAATATTGATCTCGCCCATACAAGCCTATAGTAGTACCACAAATCCTCTAACTAAAAGAATACTAAAATCTGGTTAGGACAGATCCCCAAGCATAGCCAAAATAAATATCTATAAGTAAGTCAAAGTATGAAATAACATCCATGAAATGTAGCCTTCTGAATAGGTAGAAGATCACCACTTCAAACAAAATATCGAAAATGGGTTATGCTAGCATGAACTCAGGATAAGGATAAAATAATCCGATTTACAAAACCAAGTAAAACCATCCATATGCACAAAACCATATATACATAAAAATTCAGAGAAAGTGGACTGGCTTTAGCATGACGTTAAAACCTTTACCTGGGATGTGTAGCTTTGTTGTTCTACACCACTCATGGATTGTATGGATTTAGCTCCTCCTACTGTAAGGGCCCTAGTTCGTGAAGCCACACAACATGTGAAGAAAACTTTGGATGACTAGTAAATCTCCTTAAATATATAGTATGACATCATGCACACAGCCACTACAACCAAACCTCATATTGGCAAATATTAGTTTCCATTTTAGATCCCCCCGAGATGTCCACCTTTCATGGTTTTTCTACACATCCCTTTTTTAAACCTAATTAAAACTATTTTCCAATAAAACCATTATTCCATTATTATTAACCAAGGCTACTAGTAGTGGTATCATCATACCAATAATAACTTGCAAGTATTGTCCTTAGCCAATCCTTAGGGGATTCCCATCTATCCCATATGATTTCAAATTAACCTAAACCTTGGAAACCAAAGCCTTTCTAATCCATTTAAAACCATTTCAATCATTCATATCATTTAGGGTTCTATTACCAAGTTTAAACCATGCCTAATTTCCATTGAAAAACAAATATTATAGTGAAAATATTGTTAAAGGCATTTTGTCACACACATTGGGGGCGTAGTATTTCCAAAACCAAAGTGCATTACCAAAGAATTATTCCCATACAAAAATTATCCCAAACCACCATTAATGCATATAAAAGCATAGTTAAAATATGGATAATCCATAATCAAGCATTTATCCCCAAAACCCCCAAATCCTATTTGGAAACCCAAAATCATACAATACTCAAACCATGAAAACATTGCATAAAACCATGCCTTTAGTTGGAACTAACAATGAGGGAAGAGAACATGCCTTAAACCGATATGATGATGGAGAGAAAACACCAAGAAAATCCCTAATATACTCCTTAATAAGAAATCCTAGTTTCATTTGCCCATGAACTCTAGAGAGGATTTAGGAGTTTTTTCCAAGTATTTAAGAATAGAATAATATGGAAAATTTCCTACCAAGAGCAATATAAGTCTTGGGAAATTATTAGGTAAGTAGGAAAATGTCAAGAATTCCCCATTTAAGTTGCACAAAAATCCCATCACAGGGATACGACTGACCCTTAGGAGTCGTACCCTTTCTATACCAGGGGTACCCACCACTCTTACCCTTGGTTTCCACCTTGGGTACAACACTTTAAAATATAATATATACCCAAACCCAAGTTGTATTCAACTATACAACTAGTATCCATCAACCGTACCCCTGGCAGAATAGAATCTAGAAAATTTGAACACTGACCATTATATGAGTCCTGGGGACGAATCATAGCCAGCCTTATAGCTTAAGGTATGCCACTTATACTCATATCCAACATAATTTACCAAGTCTAAGGTTAAGTCAAGGAACCAAATAATTTGTTTCCAACCATATGACTCATACCACAAAGTTGTACCAATTTCATAGACCAAAATCCATCCCACCAACCATATTGGTAAACGTACAAATGGACCATACCTTCATCCCCAAAATTATGGCTTGTAAACATGAGTCATATTGGTTCAAGATAAAAAAATCCCAAGGAATTTTCTTTGGACCAGAAACTAAGGTGTTTCATTATTTCTTTCAGTTTATGTTTCGGTCGGGGTCCTTATCCCTGTTTAGCCAGTTTATCATTGATTAGAGGCTTTTTAGACTTAATATTGATAGACGTATTTCAAGTTTTTTTATTGAGAGTCTGGGATTCCTATTTTCTTTAACTTAATGGACTTTCTTATATTTTTATTGTACTTCCACATTTCAATTTGTATTATTCTTATGATAATATGCTATGGAGTATTTTCGAGCCTTAGTAGTTTGGGATGCCCACAGAATCCATGGCCTCAGCTTTGGGATGCCCACAGAATCCATGGCCTCAGCTCGGTTCATGACAAGCTTAGTATCAAAGAACAATTTAAGGTTCTTAGGGTGTCTATAAAATTGTGTCTAATAGAGTCTTGCTTATGTATATTATGTAAACCACACTTATAACTAGGAGGCCACCTGGAGATTTAGGAGATATTTCTTATTCTTTCATACTCTAGATCATGCAATAGTGTTTTCCATATGAAAGTTATCCAAATTTCTTCCAAGCTTTAATTTTCTTTGCTATGTCCCATTATTAAGGAGATACAAGTGCAAAGTCTTAGCTTTCTAATTATGTGGTCCATTTTGAATGAATCATCACAAGTTATAATGATACAAGGACTTGAAAATAGTTCATTAGTATGTCAAAGTGTATAGATTCTAGAGTACACCCCTATCTTCATAAAATTGTTCTTTTCTCCCTAAGGTAACATATGCATTCAACTGTATTAAAATAATCTACTGTGGATGCATTGCTTAAGGGGAAAGATATGTATATGAATATTGGGATAGTATTTCCACTTGAGAGTTAGCATAAATAGGATTTTATTGTCTATGAATAGTATTTTGATCCCAAGGTTATTAATAGAAATTCCTAAATTTAGAAGTGAAAGTGAGGATAACTTTTCAATGAAAAGGGGGTAGTTGTATTTTTGTAACCTTGAAGTGAGTGTTGGGGTTTGTTATGTACTCATTGTATTGGTTAAGGTGTACAAAAGTTAGCCAACCTAAGAGAGTCAGTAAAACATAACTGGTTTGTTACAATTATTCTATCTTTAGTTGAAATAAGAAAGAAGCTCATGTGGACTAGATATTGTAGTAGTAAAATGTATCATAAGTTGTGAATAGAAGGATTGGTTGGATAATAATTTATAAATTTAGTGTTTACTTGGGGAGATCTTACAAAAGGGGACTCAGTGATGTTTATATAATTTTGAAGGTAGTTGGGATGTATGCATAGGTAATTCAATGTGATGTGAGGAAGGTGAATGTTCAATACACCAAATGAGTTAGGTTATGATATTAATATTGACTATCCTTATAGCGTGGTTTTACTACAAAGGGTCCCTTTATTTTTATCTAGTAATTGTAAGCTAGTTTACTAGGTAAGAAGATATGTTGTAAGTCTTCAGGTGTAGTCATAATGTTGTGGAGAAGGTAGGATTGTAGGCTATAGTTAGGTGAAATAAGAAATATAGATTGATTAAGTTTTCACATATTTCGATGGAATAGTACAATATATGGAATGTTTCATTGGCAATTCATGATTGGTAATAGATACTAAGTTTGAACTTTCGATGTTAAGTGTGGTGAAAAAATAAATTTAACTTAAGGATAGTGATATGAGATTTGTGGAAGAATATTAGTAGGCTTATATAATGTGTGAAAGAGTTTAGGTTGACGACGTATGAATTATTGGAGTGGGTAATTGTGACATATATATGTTAAGACTAGTGTTGGAGAAATGAATTTGTAGTACCATGGGTGTTTTGGGAGTATACATAGAGCTTTAAAGGATACTACATAGTCCCTAGATCGAGTATAGAACACCCTCATATGGGTTAATTTACATTAAGGTAATTTTAGGCAAGTAAGATAGGTTGAGCATCGTGAGGGGACTGATTCACGATGTCCCCTTACTACAAGGAGGCCCGCAGTGGCTCACTAACTCCCCTGCATTCTGGGCATCTCTCTTCAAAATAGGAGCCTTGTGATAGGCCCTACACTTTAAGGTTGGGCCTCTGTTTTAGGGTCCATACCGTAAACCCTTTCCCTTTCATCGATGGGTCGATCTTTTTAAATTTTTTAATGATACTTGGCTCTTTTCATGCTCGATAAACCATCCCACCTTTAAATTTTTTAAGGGTACTTGACTCTTTTCATGCTCGCTAAGGTTCAACCTCGAAGGATAGAGGATGTAAGAATAGCACCCCTGGAAGGGAATGTGTATAGTGATAGAATGACTCTAGCATTCATGTGTATATTTGGATTCATATAATAGAATATTAGGGTGACTCTAGCATTCATAGTGATTCCCCCATGGTGCTAAGTTTTATGCTTATAAATTTAATGAGAGGATATATTTGCAAATTTTTAATAGTGAACTTTGAGCTAAGGGGTGATGGTGAGCTAAGGCTAATCTTGAATTTTATCATGGTGGTAAGTTTCAGCAAAGAGACATGATAAATCTACTCTTATTCTAGCAAATTCCTCCTACTTTGATTTAATAAGACATTCGACCAATGTCTTTTGTATTGAAGTCGTCTATGTCTAAAGTCACAACTCCCTATAAAAGTTATGTTCATGCTCTGACCCCTAAAATAGAACCAATAACATCTTTTAGAAATCCAGGCTTTTAAATATTCAAGTTTATGTATGACATTCATGATCCATAGACCCATGTCTCGCTTTATAATTAGTTCTAAGAAACTATACTTCATGTATGTTACCGGTTCATTTTATGTCATTCCAGCCAAAAGAAATAATCTCTATCCAAATTTATGATCATTCTTAGTTCTAAAAATTAGAAGCAATAATTGTCATATTCCTTGAATTTATGAGACCCGGCTTTATGTTATACAACACATAATATATGCGCCCATGTTTCTCACTGTGGCCAGTCATAAGAACTCTAGTTATGTTTTATTTATGCCCAAAAAACACACAATTGATCATCTGGGCATTTAATATATGAAGTACTTTATGCACGTTGTATTTTATCTTACATACTGGCCCCACCTTGACTAGTGCAAAAAAAATACATTATAATTAAAAGGTGTCATTCCTATTCCTAATTTTTGTACTCTAGACCCTCAATGACCTATATCAAGTTATGATGATAGTTGTTATGGAAACACATTAATATTTTATATAAGAGAGAATATGTCTTTATTGTGAAAATTTTGGCATGACTACTGATCTGAGGTGGTTTTCTGCACTTTAGTGTTGTTATTCTAGATTATTTAGCCTTGTTTTGAGGGATAATCGTGTTATTAATGTATTAATTATGATATAAGTGAGAATATAAATGTTTAAGTACATAAATTACAATGTTCATGGGGACTTTCAAACAAGTTTGTACTGAAATTGGTCACGTAGAGTTCAAACGAGAAAACTAGTGTAACTAGCTCGAGCTAGTTGTTTCTCTAGTCTATGGCGATAGATTCTAGTGTGTTTAATGAGTTAATAATGGTTATATTGTGTAATTATATGTGTAACAACTTGTTTATTATATTCAATGATTAATTAAAATAATCCTAGAGTCAAAACACTAAGCTAAAGAGTAGTAGAATGAAACTAGTCTTAGCTTGAGTTTCTAGTTCATCGTTCTTAATATTCTGTTGTTTTGAGCTCTAATACATGGTATATAATGATCTACAATGATTTTGAGATTATTATTATGATATATGGATGCTATAAAATCTGTAAACCAAGTGGAAACTACACTGCAACACTTGGGATAGAAGGACAAGTACAAGGAAAAGTTTAAACGTTAAAATGCAACTTCAAGAGAGGCCTCATGATAAAGGGGAACTGTAACCCCTAATTTACATGCATAAGGGTTTCACCATGACCCCAACATTACTTTACAATCCATTTCTCCACTACCCCCACTAAACCTGACCAGACATCGCGCCATGACCCTATTCCCAACACGACCAAACTTGGCCACCTATATATAGGACTCTTGTACTTGTTGTTTGATACCTCTGATGTCTTGAAGCTAAGGATAGGGGCTTATAAATACTTTATTTAGGGTTTATTTCTCTTTACTTTATCTTTTTAATGTATTTTATCATGTGTTCATTAAATTGGATTACGATTATGTCTATTAGTGTCTAAACGCCCCCTATCCATGGTTAAGGCCAAAAACATATTTACTTTCGCTTTGAAATGAGTTTTTTGGATTGGTTATAATATTTTATTTTTTTTATCATTTTAATCACTATTTTAAGGATTAGAAACCATTATAATTCATATATTGTCATCCTTGTAAACTCGGGAGGGGAAATAGGAAGATAGAATGTGGGGATAGATAAAGTAAGGTTCTCACTCTTTTATAAATAAGGAATTTAAATTTACATCTAGGATAGGGATATAACTGAAATACTTGCTTGGTTCACATATAGTATGATATCTTAATGCATCTAAATGGATTATTACATCTCCACTTAATGACGTAGTTGTAATGTCCAGTTAGGTAGAAGGTTAGAAGTCGGGAGATCATGATCATACGATAAACCTTATGAATCAATACCCAATATAAGTAATCTAATGAATGAAGTTCAATAGCGTAGTATGATTGTTCATAGTTCTTTAACCCCGGTCTTTCATTCTTTGATTGTCCAAAGTTTACTTTTTCACATTATTTTAGTTTACTTTTAGTTTATAAACTTTTAAAACTCTTTTGGTTACATTGCACTAGTTAATCTCAAATGTTAAAATAGAATTGGAAAGTTTTTTGACAAAAGTCTTTAAGGAATCGATATTTAGAATTATTGGGGGACACTATATTACTTGGTGAGTCCACATACACTTGCTTATGCGCTAACAAGTTTTTGGCACAGTTGATGGGGACTTGTAAATTGGCAACTATTTTTGTTTTAGTTTTACATTTTAGATTTATTTGGTTCTTTAAACTTGGTGTGGACATTGAATTTGCAGAAAATAAGTTTATAGGCTAGTAAGCTGGAAGGGATAGGTAATTGGTTGAACTAAGACCCGAACATGAGCAACGATTTCATCAATTAAGGAGAGAAGTAGTTTTTCTCCCTTGTATTCCTGAAATTCATGAGGAACAAGAAAATATTGCTATCATGGCCAAAGATCAACCAGCTTACAGGACAGATCGCAAACTGGAAATCCCACTTTTGACAAATTTGACCTCCCCTTTTCAGAAACCGACTACTGGAAGTAACTTTGAACCAAAAATAAACCTGGTGCAGCTTTTGATTGGCAGTGGACAGTTTATGAGGCTTTCACATGAAGATCTACAAGTCCACCTGCAAAACATTTTTGAGATCAATGACACATTCATCCTTACGGGTGTGTCAACTATTTATATTTGGCTGACACTATTTCCCTTTTAACTGTTGGGGAAATGAAGAAGTAGTTGAATTCTGAGATGGCAAGTTCAATCACACTATGGGATGACATAGCTTAGAAATTCCTCATCTGATTCTTTCCATCTATCAAGAATACGAGACTGTACAGTGAGATTGTGTGATTCAAATAGAAGATAGATGAGAATTTATATCAAGCATGAGAGATGTTCAAAGATCTTCTTTAGGACTGTCCACATTATCAACAGTCAAATGAGGTGCTAACCCACACTTTTGTTGAGGGACTTGATCATAACACAAAAAATTTACTAGATTCAGATGCAGGAGGTCAAGCATTGGAATTGACATTAGATGAGATGTATACCTTGTTGAATCGAATTGCACAAGGAAATCTTGAGTGGCATCTTGATTCAAAAAGTGCTACAAAGAAGGTTGAAGGTGTTTTGGAGGTGGACCAATTTACTACTATATCTGCCCAGATTGTTGCATTATAGAATTAGTTAAATACTCAGTTCAGTAATATAAAATTGGTGGCTACATAGCCTACAACAACAGTTAATATAATTCAGCAGAATAGCACTTGGTGCTTGGTTTGTAGAAATAGCTATCATTCTGCAGATATGTGTGCTGCCAATCCTAAGAGTGATATTTATAGGAAATGTTCAAAGAACTTATAATGGGAACTCTAACTATTTCCTGTGGAAGAATCAGCCACTAAATCAACCATGGAATGCCCAACAACAGTAGTTTCAGCAACCACAGGCTTAAGTAAATCAAGCCACTAGCAATATAGAAGAGATATTGAAACAAATTTTAGTCACTCAAGCACAAATGCAGGTGGTCAAGCATTGAGATTGACATAAGATGAGATGTATACCTTGTTGAATTGAATTTCACAAGGAAATCTTGAGTGGCATTTTGATTCAAAAAGTGCTACAAAGAAGGTTGATGGTGTGTTGGAGGTGGGCCAATTTACTGCTATATCTGTCCAGCTTGTTGCATTATAGAATTAGTTAAATACTCAGTTCAACAATATGAAATTGGTGGTTACACAGCCTACAACAACAGTTAATATAATTCAACAGAATAACACTTTGTGCTTGGTTTGTAAAAATAGTAGTCATTCTGCAGATATGTGTGTTGCCAATCCTGAGTCAGTTATATTTATAGCAAATGTTCAAAGGAATAATAATGGAAACTCTTAAAATTTCCTGTGGAAGACTCAGCCACTAAATCAACAATGGAATGCCCAACAACAGCAGTTTTAGCAACCACAGGCTCAAGTAAATCAATCCACTAGCAATATAGAAGAGATATTGAAACAAATTTTAGTCACTCAAGCACAAATGGTAGAAGATATAAAGATCTAACAAAAAGATATAAAGAGCCAGCAAGTGGCTACAAGGAGCATAGAGTTCAGATAGGTCATATAGCAGCAGTGTAGAATACCAAGACTCAAGGTGGTTTACCAAGTGATAGTAAAAATCCTAAACAAGTTATGCCAATCACTTTGAGGAGTGGTAAACAGTTCAACACTAAACAAAGTTAAATAAATAGGTAGATATGAAGATAGATCCAAATCAGATAGATGAAAAAGCTTTTAAAAAATCAAGAAAGCTAGAGTACTCAAAAATAAAAGCTGCTGAAAGGTAAAGGAGAGACGAACACTGCCCTTCCCTCAGAATCATATAAAAGTGAAGGAGGATGAATTCTTCAAGAAGTTCTTTGACACATTTAGAGAGCTTCATATTAACCTTCTTCTTTTAGATATTTTTCAGAGAATTCCCAAGTACGTTAAGCACCTGAAGTATATGGTTACCAATAAAGTTAAGTTTTAGGATGTTAAGACAGTAGCACTCATTAAAGAGTATAGTTTTATGGTGATGCATAAAATGCCCAAAAAGCTCAAAGAATCTAGGAGTTTCAGTCTCCTAATTCAAATTAGTAGTAGTTAGATGGTTTTGCACAATAATTGATTTGGAGTAAAGTATCAACTTGATGTCTCTCTCTTTGTTCAACACTCTGGACTTAGGGAAGATAAGACCGAGCATAGTTGTATTATAATTAGTAAACTAGACTCTAGCTCATCCTGAAGAAATCATAGAGGATGCTCTCATCAAGGTTGTTAAGTTTATTATTCCTGCTGATTTTACTATTTTAGATTTTCAAGTAGATGAGAGAGTGCCAGTGATCTTGGGACGTCCATTCTTAGCGACGGGAGAAGCTTTAATAAATGTGAGAGAGGGAACGCTCATAATATGGTTGGATGATGAAAAGGCAGTTTTCAAAGTGTACATACCACTTAAAACACTATCCTACTATAAGGATTTGTGCGTGATTACAGTGGTTGAAGAGGATATGTGTGGGGTGGGGGATCTTATTCCACAAAATACCTCTACGGACTTCCTCATTAAGAATCCCAAAACACAACTGCCTCAGCTCTGATTGGTACAAATTAATGAACCTAAAAAGGCTATTGTTGAAAAAGTTATTGACCTTTTAAGTTCTTACACAAGAGATCAAAAAAGAATAAGAAGATGGCGTTCGAGTGTGAGGAAGAGGATGAAAGAAAGTGGATAATTCAAAAATTAGGTCATGCTGCATCACTAAATCAAGTGCTTCTTGAGAGGCAAACCAAGTTAAGTTATGTTTCATTTTCAGTATTTTTAGTTTTTACTTCACTAGTTTTTGTTTTTGTTGAGTCACAGGTTGATGTAAAGTCTGCGTATCAAAAAACCTGAGCTAAGGAGCATGGTAAAGACTGAGTGTGGGGTCCCCGGACTTTCTTAATGTTTAAAGATGCTACTATCTCGTACTAGAGGCCTTAAGGAGTATTTCTATCATTAATTTTTTGTATACTTTGGGGACAAATTAGCTTTTAAAGTGTGGGGTGGGGAAATTCCCATTTTTAGGGTAAGTTTAAATTTTTGTGTGTAGGACTAAATAAGATGTTCTTATTCGTGCTATATTTGACAACATGATACAAGTGTTTTGCTTGTAACTGCATGTTGATTGTGTAAATTACTACTTTTGAGAATTAAAGGCTCATGATTATGACTTTTGTAATTGTTGGCTTAATATTGAATTAATGCGATTATTTGGTTAAGAGTCTATGATTATCCTTCTTGAGTTGAGCATGTTCCATGTGCCTGTTAAGCGGTTTTATATTCATTGTTGCATTTGATGCTAGAACTTTCCTGGTGTGTTGTGAAATAAAGAGTATGGATTTAGGAGATGATATAGGCATTTTTTGATAGCCATGTATACACCCTCTTTTACCTACCCCTGTGCATAATCCTAATAAGCCCTATTAAGTAGTTAACTTATTCTTTGTCAGTCTTATATGTAGCCTAATCCCTACTTTGAGGGACCTTAATTTGATCCAAATCTCCTAAGTGCTTTAGTATAGATTTAATTGAGTAAGTAGTTCGAAAACTAAAGTAGGAGAAAAGTGAAAGTAAAGCCCCAAAGTAATAGTTATTTTTGTCCAAAAAATGATATGTGTTGTGGTTGGAAGTTGAGTATTGAAAAGAACAAAAATTTGTTCAAATTGAATAAGTTATGTATAGAGAATATCCCACCATGTGCATGTGAATGAGCTTAATAAGACGAGGCAAAAAAAATATATGGGTAGTAGACGTAGGGTAAATTGGTTGTTAAGGGTTATTTGATTGTAAGTGTGATGTATTAAAGCGCTTAGGGAGGATAGTCACTATTACTAGCCAGAATAGTTCCTACATGTCCCTCAGCCTATATTACAACCCTTAAAGACCTACCTGTTCCTAAGCTTAACATTCTGACATTAGTTGAGTACTATACTAAGGGAAAGCTTATGATTCATCTTATGTAACTTGTGAATTCTTTGTGAGAGTGAGCATAATTTGATTCGTGTACCCATTCTAGGATAAATTGCTTTTGTGTAAGTGATTATGGGCAACTCTCTTATTGTAAGGACAAATGTTTGATGATAGTTGGGTTAATTATATGATAATTTTTGTAACAATATGTATGAGTTCGTCAACTAGGAGAGTCAATTCCTGGGGCTAGGATCTTTTGGAGTAGTATTCTTGAATTGTCAATTATATATAACATGCTTAGAGTATAAACTTGCATTCTGTGAAGTCAATGTAATACTAGCCTGAGTGTCTTTATTTTAGTAGAAGTCTGGATTCACCTCATTTTATAATGCTTAGAGAAAAAAGTTGCTCAAGGATGAACAAGGATTTAAGTGTCGGGTAGTGATCATAGGTGGTTTTATGCACTATAGTGTTGTTATCCTATATTATTTAGAATTTTTTAAGGGCATATCGTGCACATAGTTTGTTAATTATAATATATGTGAGAATGTAAATGTGTAAGTACTTAATTGAAATGCTCATGGTGTCTTTTAAACAAGTTTGCATTTAAATTGGTCACTTAGAGTTCAAACAAGAAAACTAATGTTACTAGCTTGATCTAGGTGTTTGCCTAGTATATCGCACTGGATTCTACTATGTTTAATGAGTTAATAATGTATATATTGTGTAATTGTGGGTGGAAAAACTTTTTTATAATATTCAGTAGTTAATTGAAATAATCCAAGAGTCAAAACACTAATCTAAAGAGTAGTAGAATGACACTAGTCTTAGCTTAAGTTTCTAGTTCACCGTTCTTGATATTGTGTTGTTCTGAACTCTAATACATGGTATATGATGATGTAGGATCGTTTGTGAGATTATTATGGTGATATTTGGATGTTATAAAATCTTTAAACCAAGTGGAAACTACATTGCAAGACTTGGGATGGAAGGACAAGTGCAAGGAAAAGTTTAAACGTCAAAATGTAACTTCAAGAGAGGCCTCGCGATAAAGGGGCTCTGCAACCCCTCCTTGACTTTAATAATGGTTTCACCATTACCCCAACATGACTGTAGAATCCATTTTTCCACTACCCCCACTAAAATTGACCAACCATCGCACCACAACCCTATTTAGCTACGGCCAAACTTTGCCACCTATAAATAGGACTCTTGTACTTATTGTTTGACACCTAGGACTACTTGGAATTTTGAAGAGGGGATTATAAACACTTTAATTAGTGTTTATTTATCTTTAATTTAGCTTTTTAATGGATTTTATCTTGTTTTCATTGAATTGTGTTATGATTATGTATATTAGTGGCTAAACGCCCCCTTTCCGGGGTTAAGGCAAAGAGAATGTTTACTTTCTCTTTGAATTGAGTTTGTTACAATTTATTTTCATATTTGGTTATTTTTTATCCTTGTTATCACTATTTTAAGGATTACTGACCATGAAAATACCTATATTGTCGACCTTGTGAACTCGGGAGGGGGAATAGAAAGATAGAACGTGGGGATAGATAAAGTAAGGTTCACATTCTTTTTTAAATAAGGAATTTGAATTAGCATCTAGGATAGAGATATACCTAGAAGCCTTGGCTATTTCACATGTAGGATAATATTTAAATTCATTTAAATGGATTATTACATCCCTTCTCAACGATATAGTTGTAATGTCTAGTAAGGTAAATGGTTAGAGGTTGGGAGACCATGATCACATGATAAGCCCTACAAATCAATAACCAAGATAAGTAATGTTACGAATGAAGTTGAATAGCTTAGTATGATTGTTCGTAGTGCTTTAACCCCGGGCGTTCAACCATTGATTTTCCAAAGTCTTTACTTTTCTGCATTATTTTAGTTTACTTTTAATTTATAAATTTGAAAACTCTCTTGGTTACATTGCACTAGTTAATATCAAATGTTAAACTATAATTGGATAGTTGTTTAACAAAAGTCTTATAGGGATTGATTCAACTTTATTGAAGTCCATTGCATTACTTGGTCAGACCCCGTAATATGGAGAATACCTCTGTTCCTACATTAAATAAAACATTATTTCATGTCAAGTATCAACATAAATTTTGACTCAAGGTAACAAAATAAATTTATGCCTTGTGTTGTTATGATTATGTTCCTAAGAACATATGTCCAAGGTCATCTACATGTCAAGCCTCTTCATCTCATACTTTATGCTTACACAATTTACTTGGTTTTGTCATGAAGCTCTCTTTGAGGGCTATGTATGGTTTGTTAATGGGGAACGACTAATGTGAAGTCACATCCTTTATTCTATTTTTGTAGAGCTTGAACAAGTTTCTATCCATCATTCAAGGACGAATGATCCCAAAGGGGAGATAATATAACACCCAATATTTTTAGGCTCGTCCTTCTAATGTCTGTTGAGAACTTTTCTATAGGTTGAATTTTAGTAGAGGTTCTAACTTGGGACAACTTCTCGATGATTACTACTCATATAATACAATGGGTTACATGACCTACTATTTATCAAATTAAAACCCTGTGAGTCTTCTTTTCCAACTCCACTGACCATTCATTAATTAGAGTTTAGAATAAAAAGTTATAGGCATTTTAAGGAGACACTATCTAGGGTTAGCGATGTCGCCTGACTCATTATTTGTGCCACACAATTGGGGTCGCGAGGCATAGATAAAGCAATGCAATGGGGCCTGTGGCATTACCCTCCCTTCCCAAATGTTAAAATATGTTTTTCCCTTATTAAATCAAGGGAAAAATGGTCCTTTTACCCCATATAACTTCCCCAATCTATTTATATAATCCTAAAGTCATCCAAAATAATTTGAATCTCCCAAGTCTTTATTTATGTCCTCTTTAGAACAATAAGAATGATTTCTCAATTCCAAAGCTCGTAGATTCCAAACTCAAGGTTCTCATGAAATTTTCCACTATCAAAAGGAATATAGAACTATCTTAACCCTTATGGGCATAAGTATGATGTTTTCAATAAACTCTATATTGTATATGTTTAAGTTAAGTTTTTGAAATTGATTGAAAATCATGAATTACTAAACCCCTTTTTAAGATGAAATCATGTACTAACTATGGGGTTTTCTATAAACTTTAAAATGTATTTATGTGTATATGTTATGAATTATGAAATGGATTTGAGAGCATGAAGTATAAACCCCCTTTTCGATTATCAGATTTATTTGTGGACTAGTGATGGGGGATGTTTAATGAATAATAATAAATTTGAATTTTAAATGTCTCTTTCACAATTATGCATTGTCAGTTTATGTGTTTTAAAATGAGTGTTTCTTATATCAATATGCTCTTGTATTCTAATGAAGAAGTGCATGTGATTTATGAATAAGATGACCACCCTATGTTAAATTCTTGAAAGGGAGATGTTTTTGCATAAGTTTCCATGTTCTTTTTAAATGAGAACTCTCATGTGATGTTTAAATCCTTTAATGTTCATTAACTTGTTCATGATTAACAGTGATATGGACATGATATGATATAATATATCTTGCAAGTCTAGGTATGATGGGACCTACTATAGAATACCCGTGACATTAAAGTAATGAACATTTATGAGTAACGAATCATGGTTTTAAAAGGATAAAATTTGGCTTAAAAAGAGTTAGATGGTTACCCGATGAATTCATAAGTGGAATGACTCATTGCTGGAAAGTGTGTTTTGCCGATGCAGAAATTATGATATGTTATCCTTAAAGAGGGATAATTTTGGTGTCCTGGAAGGGGGATACTTATGATATGCCTGAAAGAGGGTATACCATCATATAGAAACTCCGATCTTCGCGGTAAACTTGGATTGGGGTCTTGGCCGATGATTTAATGGCAGACCCATATAGCCCATTGTGTAATAGACTTGTAGGATATACCATTTAGCTCATAAGTAAAGTAAATAGTGGAGTCCATATTTTATGATATTGGTTGAAGCTTTTTAACTATGCTTATGTATTTTGATCTCTATTATGTTAAATTATATTTAAAAATGCTCGTGATTATTCTATATGAAAAATATGTTATTTTTGAGTTATTCTGCATACCAATACATTCCAAGTATTGACCGTCCTCAGGCAGCTACATTGTCTTATAATCTAGGTTCTGAGGCTTTATCCCATGGTCTATCACAGCAGTAAAACCTTTAAAAATGTCAGAGTTGGTAAGCCATCCATCTTCCTGGTGGTATTTTATGGATATGTTTATTTCTTTCAGTTTGTGGTTCGGTCAGTGACCTTGTCCCGGTGTAGACAACTTAGCATTGATTAGAAGCTTCATAGACTAGACGTTGACAGATGTATTTCATTATGTTTTATTGAGAGTTAGGGATTTCTAGTTCATTTAGCTAAAAGGACTATTTTTACTTGTACTTTTGCATTTCATTTCATATTTTGCTTAAGATAGTATGCTAAGGGGTATTCTCGAGCCTTCATAGTTTGGGATGACCGTCATGGTGAAGGCATTGGTTCGGGTCGTGACAAGTATAAACCTCAAATTCTGATACCTCAAATACCAAAGATTTCTAGTTACTAATCACCAAACTTTATAATGTCTAGAGGCTTCACTAAAGCAGAATACATTAGAAAGATGACAAACTCTTTTTTCCCAATATTTGAGTAGTTTAAGCTTGCAATACTTGCCCCAATCAATATGGACAGTGTGAACCAAAATGGTTTTATAATTCATCAAATCATTCAATAAAAAAAGGATCCAATTAATGTCAAGTTTACTTCGAAAATCTAGAAGGAGCGGGTGAAGAGGCGAAACTTGTGGCTGAACACATTGTCTCTATTTACGGGGTAAGAATCATAAACATCATCTTCTTTGACTACATAGATTCATCGACCCAAAGTAATTAATAAGTATATCTAGCCATTAGCCAATGTTATACAATTATTCTAATATTATTTTTTACATCTACTTAGTATTTAGTAATTAATACATTCACCTATATCAACTTGAAGAAGAATTCATGGTTCCTTCCCCCACTCCCTAGCTTATGGAAAAATGTCCTAATCAGCATCCCTTAAACCAAAATAAATAACCAATAATCTATTAAAACTTGTACTAAAACCCAGTAAGCTTATCCATGGAGAACCTAATTTGAGAATTTCTATGATGGAAAGGGAGCAATTTTCTAGGAAAAGGGTTAACATCAAGCAGTGATTGTAAAATTCACATTTGGAAAATTAGTGCTATCTGAGTTATAAAATCTTTTACCAGAGAAATATGATGTTAAAGGAAATTGTAATATTGGACAACTTAATTTTTGTCACCTTTTGATCAAGATCGATTGGTATGAGGTCTTTGTAAAGGTTTTATCAAGTTCGTAGGAATAATTTATGTTTGAAAAAGAAGAGTATTTTTTTAGAATTTTTGTACGAACGCCTTCATTCAACCCTAAGGAGGAAACACGTAAAGCCTTGGTATGGATTTTATTAAAAAAATTACCTCCTGATCTTTTTTTGAGGAGGTCCATATTGTCAATTATAGTATTTGTAGGAAATCCTATTGTAGTGGATAAAGCAATACAAGATCACACTAGGCCAAGTATTTCTAGGGTTAAGGTAATCAAATCCCTACTTGAAAAACAACCAAATCGTTTAGGGCTAAACTTTATGTAAAAAGAATTGGGAAAAATTCTTGAACATTATCAAAAAATTATCTTTAATAAGATTCCATTGTAGTGGAATCATCATTGATAGTGTATAATTTTAATGTCTGACAACTTGTAGGAAAAATATACTATGGACGAAAAAGGTATAAGGTATCCCCAGCTCTTAAGAAAGGAAAAAAGATTTGTCACAAGAATATAAAAGGAAAGAATCATGATTACATCCTCAACATTAATTCAATAGCTTATGCCAAAGGAAACAAAGCCCATTCAAGATTAGCAAAATCTTTATTCTAGGACACATTGACTCGGGTTTTGTTCGTTATTAAAGAGACTATTTATTGTCCAACCTTATTCTTAGAAAGTGGATATCTTTCATCCAATTTCCAAGAATTAAATCTCTTGTGTTGCCTTTTATTTTAAATCTTCCAACTTTTAGTAGTAGTCAATCACTACTATTTAAACTATGGAAGGCAAAAAGAGATATAATTTTATCTTAACCTTCTCTAGTACTTTTCTTTAAATTATTCAAGTATTGTATTCTCATATGGTTTATTGTGTATCCAAAAATAGAGGAGAGAAACACATAGTTGGTGAAGCACTATATCATAAAGTGAGAAAGAAAAAGGTGTGTGATTTATAGCCAAAATGCTTAAGTCAATCCTTTTAATTTGATTTGATAATCAAAGAATAAGTATAATCCCTTACAACCCAAGGGACTATAATAAAGCCAATTAGAGGCCCTATCCAATATAAAATATTTGGTGTCATTCATTTTTAGCACTTTATTTTTTGTGCTTTATATTACTGGTTTAATAATTGACTGTTTATCAAAGAAAGTCGACTATCTGATCTATACTATTTAATTCACCCCCCTTTTACCACTTTCAATTGGTATCAGAGCCTGAACCCACATTTACTTGCTTACTAGGATAGTTAGAAAGTACCATCGACCAAATAGTTGCTGTAACTTTATTCTTAGAATGAACATCTCAAATCAGTCCTCCTTATATCAATGGAAAACATTTCTCTCATTGGAAAATAAAAATGGAAACGTTTATTAAGTCCTATGATGTAAAAACATGGAAGGTAATCAAACTTGGTAATCTTTCACTTGTTTCTACCAATAAAGATAAGGATGGAAAGAAAAATAGGAATAGTAAAGTATCTACTGACACCATTCTAACATTGAAGGATTCGACTCATGAACAAAAGGAAATTACTCATAACAATTCAAAGGCAAAAATTATGCTATACCATGATATCAGTGGTAAAGAATATGAAAAGGTTTCATGTTGTGAGATTAATAAGGAAATATGGATAAATTAGAAAGGACTATGAAGGAACTCACAAGGTTAAACAATCTCTTATAATTTTATTGGTCTATAAATATGAACTTTGAAAGATGAAATATGAGGAGCCCTTCGGAGAATCATTTACTAGATTTTGCAAAGCTGTTGGAGAACTCAAGGTTGTAGGGAAAAACATGTCATGTAGTAAATTAGATCACCAAGATTCTCAAAAGTTTGCCCTCTCAATGGCTCTCTAAAGTTGTGGCTCTTGAAAGTATGAAATTAAACAAAATAACCTATGATAAAGTCATGAGAGATCTTAGTCTTTGAAAAATCTTACTTGAATAGGAGGGATTAACTGCAAGATTAAATAAAATTTAAAAATGGGGCTTTCAAATATATAAAGAATAAAGGAGATAATAACTTGGACAAAGATGAACTTGTTCTCATCACCAGGATAGTTATTGACAATTACAGAAATCCAAAAATCCAAAAAAAGGAAATCAAATTACTCAAAAAGAAAGCAGAATGCTGACTACAACAAGAATAAAGGTAAGTGTTATTATTGTGGTAAGTATGGTCATTTTTCTTATGACTATCCAAAGGCTAAAGGAGGACCCATCAAAGAAAGTCAAAAGGCTTTAAGTTGTTGGGGAGATAAAGAACAATCTGATAATGAAAATGATAACATTGGAGATTGTTGTTTCATGGAAAATTGGGAATCTAATCAGGTAAAAACTATTTCTAGTAATGAATTATCTAAATTACAAAATTTTCTAGATCTTGCCACAACTAATCTAAATAAAGCTCATGATTAATGAAGGCTTGATTAAGAGAACGAAATGATTGGAAACTTAAACTTGAAGTTTGTGAGACTACAAATATGTTTTGCAAGAAGAAGTTCAAGAATTAAAAGTCAAAATCAATAGTTTTGAAAACCTTCCAGTCACAATATTGTCCGATCTAATTAGTCGACTAGTTTCTCTAAGTTAGCTAATAAATCTAACAGTTGTATATCTATGTATGGTACTTGATAAGGATATCAATAATTTACTAACTCCAGCAAATAGACCAAAAAGAGTAGTCACAGTCATAATACGTACCATGACAAATACTATCGTTGTACGGGATCTCAACAGTCAACTAACTCAAGTTAGTCGCTAAAGGAACCAGTCATAGTCATAATACCTAGAATACCAGCTTAACCACTTAACGGTACTCTAATTCTTTCTATCACTATCGAAAACTTGGCCATAAATATTATAATTTCCAATTTCATTCAAGAAAAACTAGCAAATAGGTTTGGAGGATACCCTCCGTGATATCGGTGTGCCACATTGCTATATTACTTTCGTCCAGTTTTATTTTTTTCACTTGATGTGAGGGGATTTTGGTCTTTTTATCCCTTGTACAACTTATAAAAACTTGGGTGACCTTTTTACTTCAATTTGCAAATATAAAAACCAGTTTGTTTCCTCCAACTAAAAATCTAAGAAAGATCATGGGTTTTACAAGAAATTCACTATTCAAGCAACAAACTTTGAATTCTATTCTAATTTTTCTATATTTAAGGCATGTCTCTAATCCATAACTTGTATTTTTACATTATTGCATATATTTAGTCATTAATCAAGTGATTTAAATTGTGGGTTTAAAATGGGGTTGGAGGTTTTGATTAGGTTTACTGGAATTGCTTGTCCTGTGTTTTAAATAGATTATTTATGTTTTAATTGTTGTTTTTAGGAATGAATTGGTGTATTATTTTAATGGTTGGAATGAGGCAACATGGGTTTCCCCAAATTAATGGAATTTGCTCTTGATAATTGGATTATCCTCAACCCACTCTATAATCTTTGTTTTGAATATGAAAATTTGAATAGTTTAACTTTTTTCTAAACCTATTGCATTGCATTAAATAATAAATAAATGAATATGTTTTGGAATGGCCTTGATTTCCATTGATCATATTTTTAAATGGAACTTGGTAGTTTAATAGTTTAATGGACTAGTTTGGCATAATTGATTTACCTTGCAAGACTATTGGTATGACAATACCAAGTTGGTAAATGCCTTAATGTATAACTCTTGGGTTAATGGTTGGCTTATGTCCAACTATTTTTACTTTGGCCTTAAAATAGAAATGTGTAGCTCACCATAAAGGTGTTTGTCTTAAGGGGATCAACACTAAAAACCACGTTTGCTTTTGTTAGGGGTCCATGTGATTGTGTTCTTGGTGCATACTTTATATATATTTTTGAAGGGCTATAGCCTTGGTGTATTTCTTCCTATCAATTAAAAGATGTGGCTTACCAGTGGTATGCGGAGTAGGAAGCAATAAGTTGTAATGATGTTGAACCAGCGGTGTGGGATGACTTTTTAAGTGCATTTGTTGATCACTTCTTTCCTCAGGAGTTTAGATAGGCTAAAGTAGAAGAGTTCTTGAACTTGAAGTAGGGCAATATGAGTGTTAAGGAGTATGACCTAATGTTTTAGCAGTTGGTCCATTATGCTCCAGAGTTGGTATCTAACATAAGGTCCTGAATGAGAAAGTTTGCTTCTGGGTTGTCCCATGACTTGGTGTTATTGTGTATGGCTTCTATGTTGAATAATGGTATGGACATATCCAGGATGGTGGTTTATATACGGTAGGTAAAGGATGATAAAAATAAATAGGCAGATATAAGAGAGAGGTAGAACAAGAAGTCTAGATATTCAGAGCAAGGTGCAAGTCAACAAAATAATGGGAGAGATGGTAGATAGTGTACTAAGAACAAGAATTAGGAGAATTTAAATTCGTCAGCTAGTTCTCCCAATCCTAAGCCTTCAGATGATCATCATTTATAGGCTAGAAATTGTCTTAGGCACAGGTTTCCAGTGTCAAGCTAGTGAAGCTTAGTCGGCCCCACTTACCCTTCTTGCCATTTTTGTGGGAAAATTTACTGGGGATATTGTGAAGAGAGGAGAAATTAGTGCTATAATTGTGGTCATCTTGGTCAAATAGAATGAAATTTTCCTTGGGCTAGGAATTCCACTGGATCTAAAAAGGTTACGATCACCGCTTATTTAGTTCCTACATCTAAGGTCACCACTTTCGGTAATGACAATGGATGAACTTGTCTCTATGCTCTTGCTATTCATCAGGAATGTGAGGTATCCACAGATATTGTCACTATACTATAATATTTCTTCTTTTGTGATGTTTATTATTTTCATGATCTGGGTTCTACCCTATCTTATGTGACTCTTTATGGAGTTGTCCACTTTGGTTTTTGTCCTAAAAATATTTTTGACCCTTTTTTATATTTCTACTCCCGTGGGTTATTCTATTATTTCTAGAAATATTTATAATGTTTGTGTGGTGTCCATCTTTCATAGGAAGACATTGGTGTATTTGATAGAACTTGATATGGTAGATTTTGATGTAATCTTAAGAGCAGATTAGATCCATTCATGCTATGCTTTTCTGGATTATAGGACCCAAAATGCCAACTTCCATTTTTTGTATGTATCATTGATTGAATGGGAGACGAGTTCCTTGGTATGCAAAGGAAGTTTTATCTCTTATATTATAGACCGAAAGTTGATTTCCAAGGGGTATATATACCATCTAGTTTGGGTTAAGGACTCTAATTCTGAAAGTTCTTCTTTGTAATCTGTCATTATGGTTAATGGATTTCCTGACCTTTTTCCCGATGACCTTCTTAGAATTCCTCCTGATAGGTAAATAGATTTTTGAATTTATCTTCTATTGGATTCAATTATATTTTCATTCCTCCTTGTAGGATAGCTTTGGCTAAACTAAAGGAACTTAAGGATCAGTTGAAGAATCTTCTTGATAAGGGTTTTATTTGTCCTAGTGTTTCCTATGGGGTGCTCCTATACTTTTTGTGATAAAAAAAGATAGGTCTCTTTGGAT
The DNA here is from genome assembly GCF_002878395.1 of Capsicum annuum. NCBI lineage: Eukaryota > Viridiplantae > Streptophyta > Magnoliopsida > Solanales > Solanaceae > Capsicum > Capsicum annuum. Next base: position 95,185,706 of record NC_061121.1, read on the forward strand.
GTTCATAGACTATTGTCAGTTAAACAAGGGTACAGTGGAAAATAAGTATCCTCTTCCTAGGATTGATGACCCTTTTGATAAGCTTCAGGGTACTAAGTATTTCTCTAAGATTAATCTCTATCTGGGCTATCATTAGTTGAAAATTAGAAAGGTAGATATTCCCAACACTACTTTTTGAACTCGGTATGGCCATTATGAGTTTTTGGTTATGTTGTTGATGCAACTCAAACTACACCTCTGATTAAAACATAAAGTAGTTGATGTGAAAATATAGTAACCTAACTAGGTTGGGGTCAATCCCATAGGGAATACGTCAGAAATATATCTTGAACTTGCTGAAATCACCAGGTAGTATAGAAAGTAATATAGGGGATTTGCTGAAATATCAAAAAGTGAAAAGATTTGGATGCTTTTGGTTGTAAACAATGTAAGAAGAACACTAGGATTATGTTCTCCCTTGCTTTTAACTCCGTAGACTTATCGTGCATTGACGAACTATTCTAATACCTTGCGTGCATAATTTGATAAGTTATGTACCATTAACAGTCTTGTGGATTCCTTAACAGAATTCACCCATTAGTTTTTAAGTCTTAGGTTGTTGCTTTACTAACCCTTATCCTAGATTCTAGCTAACTATTACCTTTTGAGTCTCGAGTTATTAGATGAAAGATAACCATCTTACGTATATTATGTTGATTAGCCTAAATCGACAATCAATCTCCAAATTATTATTGTGTTCTCTCTACCTCTCTTGTAAAGCATGTAGTGAATATTGGCAGGATCTTCTTGTTGGCCACCTCTAAGAAATCAATAAGAATGAACAAAACCGAATACATGCAAGAATCTTTATCTAGAACAACTTGGCACTACTTCTACTTGATTAATCCTCCATGATTCCTACAACTCTAGTTAAGGGAATTGGTTGGTCATAGATATGAGACCAATCATGGAATCCACAGAAAAAAATACAGAATCGATCTTTCACAGTGCCTAAGCACACACGCAAGTGTATGTGGTCTTATCAAGTAGTAAAGTGGCTTCAAGAAAGCCCAAGTATCCATCTCTCAGGGACTTGTGTTCGCCGCCTATCTAATTCTAGTTTAACCGATTGAGGAAAGTAGAAAATAGAGTTTTAGAATATAAACTAAAAAATAAATTAAACAAATACGGAAAAGTAAAAGACTTTGGATAATCAAAGGATAGAGATCCAGGGTTAAGGCTTACAATCAATCATACTACGTTATTGAACTGCATTCGTTAAATTCCTTATCATGGTTGTTGATTCGTAGGGTTAGTTGTGCAATTCTTGTTTTTGAACCTCTAATCATTTACCTAATTTGAACCTTACAACTACATCATTTAGAGGGGATGTAAAGATCCAATTAGGTTATTTAAGATATCTTTCTATGTGTGAATCAAGTATGGTATCTAAGTACATCCCTGCCCTCAATACTAATTCAAGTCTCCTATTTTGTAAAGAAACAAGAACCCTACTTTGCTTATTCCCTTGTTCTATCTCCCTATTCCCTCTCCCGAGATCACAAGGTTGACAATTGATGTATTCTAAGGGTATCTAATCCTTAAAATATTTTAAACAAGAATAAAAAAGCAACTAATAATGATACGTAAATCAACAAACTTAATTCAAAATGAAATAATCATGATCTTGGCTTTAACCCCGGAAAGGGAGTTTTAGCCTTTAATGGAAATATTCATCATCCAATCCCTTGGATTAATGATACAAACCATGAAAGAAACTAAATAAAAAAAATGATAAAACCTAAATAATGTGAAGAGCAGCCTCCTCTTGTCCAAAGACATCTAAAAGTAAGTTAAAGTGTGATATAACATGTATTTATAGTATAGAAGTAAGCCCAATCCATGTTGGAGTTTAAAACTTTCAGTTCTTGAGCTCGGGAGTTGGTGGGGAGGCACCCTCAGTCTAGCCCTGTTGTAGGCTGGGTATGGCCTCCAAATTGCCCTCCTTCTCTGGAATTTGTTGGTCAAACTTTTTCTATGGTAAAAGGGGCACCGAAATGAGCTCGTGACATGGTCTAACTGCCTTTAGGACCACCACCCACTATATGGTTACTATTTTGGGAAAATTAGGAATCCATTGGTATTTTTCATACGTCAATTTGCCACTCCATCACTTTAATATGCCCAAATTACACCTCTCTTATGAGAGAGTAAGCGGTCGCTGTCAAATATAGAACCCAACTGGGTTAGGTGTCGAATCCCATAGGAAATACCATGTTTACTAAGTATTGTAAATGTTATTAGACTGTTGATCTAAGGTTCCTGAGTAGAAGGGAGTTTGAATGTGTTAGCAGTGTTCTTATGTATTTGTGTCACATAAAAGTCCAGCAACTGAGAGTTAATGTAGAAGTATTTCAGTGAGAATTAATTAACTATAGTTATGCTCACCAAGGTGTTCAAACAATTAGGGTTGTGAGTTTGTGTTCGAATTCTAACTTATGTATTCAATTGCAAAAATTATTGAATTCTAAGGATTAACAATGTTTTTCTTAACCTAATGATTATTTCACCCTTTACTTTTCTCGAACTTAAAGGATTCATGCATTATTCAATAACATTATCATGAGGGTTGATCCTGTTAAGGAATCAATCCTTTAACCCCAAAGGGTAAACCTATGGAGTTCATGTTAATCACTTTTTTTCCCAACTTTCACTTTCTTGTCAGACAAGTGGAGTTCATAGGCTCACTTCTCAAGTTTGCAACCAAGAGATGTCATTATAACAAAGAAAGATTCTTGTAATTTTGATAGATATTAGAAATCAAACCAATTCACAACCCCAAATAGTTCTCTACATTAAGGCTTCTCCCATAAATGGCTTCAAGATGGCACTTACAGAAGTCACAATATTGTTCTCCTCAATCTTCAATGGAAAATATAAAAACTAATAATCAGATCTCAATCTCTAGATTCAAAACTCAATGAAAAGTGTTACACAGCTCTGAATAAAGGAGAAAATATGAAACAAATGATAAATGATATGGACTAAACCCTGTACTTGGTATTTATATTATTCTAGAATTGGGGATTTAAAATTCAAACTCAGATTTTTTTCTTTATGGTCGACGGGTCAAGCGATGGTTCATTGCAGGTCCAACGGACCATCACCTACACCAAATCTGGGTCTCCAGTGACTCCATTCTCTGCTTCTGGGTAATGGGTAGTGTCACGGACCATCGCAAGGTCAACGGTCCATCGTCTGGATCATCATAGGGCTTACAATGATTATGCGTTCTGTATTTTAGTGATGTTTCTGACCGATGGTTCATCGTAGAGCCGACGGACCATTACATAGAACATCACAAGATGTCCAGATTGTATGAATTCTGCTTTTGGTCAATGATTTAGATGGATGGATCATCATAAGGTCGATGGTCCATCGCCTAAGCCGTCGTTGCTCATTTTTCCTCTGTTTTACTCAGATTGTCCAAGTTATCTTTAATACTCAATTATTATCCTGAAAAAACTAATATACCATGTTAAATACAACAATGGCTGCCTGAAAAAACACAATTATCCTAAGAAAAAGGACAAAAATGTTCCGTCAAAAGCAATAACATCAACACTCTCAACTTAGGGCAATTGCTTGTCCTTAAGCAACTCAACACAAGGATAAATATATGAATAACATTATGATGGGCATTTTATAGTAAAACCAACAGAATAATACAATCATTCCACTACCTATTTGGTTATACTAACTAAACACATATGGATCTACTACAAGCATTAACTACTAATCAGCTATTAGCAGCTATAGATACAACACCCCAGAGAAATAAATAGAATAGATATAACTCAACATGCCCTCACAGCCAAAGAAGTCCACCTCACATTATACAGATATATTGTGGATGAAACTAAGTTTCTCACCTTCAGAAAAGAAGTTACCAACACAGTATACAACTATAAACTTGCCCTTGTCATCTAATGTTCTCTTATGATTGACTCACCAAGATCAAATAGGACTTGCTAAGGGTTGCAATGAGGGTTTAGGCTTGGTGAGGGTTGTTCATTTGGATAAGTGACTTAAATTACAAGCCTTCACTCTCTTTACCCTTTTTGGTAGCTACTTACCAGAATTAAAGACCCTTTCATTCATTTGCAGTTATTCATCAGCGCTCTTGTCATAACCCAATTTTTTTAAGATTATAACATAGCATCAACCACCCTCAACTTATGCTGATGCAGGAACATGAGGTGCATAGTATCTAATTAGATTACTTATTAGATTAGGGTCGGATGCTACCCCTCAAATCAATTTCAACTCAGCTTCCTAGGCTGTCAACAATCCAGCAGTAACCACCCTCAACTTAGGTGTTTTAACTAAGTTAAAGTGCACAATGTCCATAATTAAACCAGGACCAATGCTAAGTACTTAACACCTTCTAGAGAGTGAATTAAATTTATTTGGATAGAAAAATACTAACACAGCTCAATAAGGTTGATAAAAAAATACCCAATATTTTTGGAGGGTCAATCATCTAGCTAAGTGGACTAACAACACAAGTAGGCCTACTATCCTCTTTTATTGGGTAAAAACACACGACAACATCTAATGAACTAGGCAAGTTCTAGGTGTACCACATATTTTAGAACTACACAAATACTCACCCACACAGCCACTGAGTTAGTTTCTATCCTACTAATTCTTGGGATCCAGATCACATAGTTATTCTTTGCTTCATTACTAACTTCTAATGCCATTATCAGAGTCACACATGGTTGCACATCACTTTACCAGTTGGTAAGAGGAATTAATTAAACAAAAATGAAAAACATAATTTTACCACAATCAATTGTTATCCATATATATACAACAAGGTGCTAATAGGAATGGAACTTTTATTTCAAGCAACCACATTACCAATAGAACATGTCTTGAGGAAAGAAAATTTCAACCCTACAGTTAATCCTAGACAAGAAATGAAAATGCAACAACTTAATAACAACCTAAACATACCGATTCTCGTAGATAGTACATGGGAGAAAAAGAATATCGGAAACATAACCCCCTACGGTACAAGAACATCCCACCCCTACAGAAAATAATACTTTGTCCTCAGTGCATATAATTTAATAATAAGGGAATGGAAATACTTTAAGTGCCTCTTATTCATCTGAGGCATCGATGAAGTATAGCGAGGCTCCAGTATCCTCATCGGGTGAAATGTTGGTCCCTATGGTGGTAGGAGCACTCAAAATCTCTCCCTCTAGAATTGAACATATCACCTATCTAACAGTGTCTAAAATTTGCCCCCTGATTGGGGCAGAGCTTTTGAAAAAACCTGCAGTTTCATCCTGCATTCTCTTCCTCCTCTTATCCAATAATTTCTTCAAATTTTTTATCACCTTCTACGTCTGGTATTCTTCCAGTTCTTCTGGTTTCATGGCTTCATGTTTTCATTTCTTCTCTGCTCTCTTGCAGCTTTCTCAGCTTTTTTTATTTATGTCAACCACTTTCTTACCCTTATCTTTGATTGGTAACCCCATTAAATCAACAAGGCCTTCATCTTCATCGCTTACAATATGAACAACATCAAATGTGGGCTGGTGTGGTTTTTGATTTATCCTATCCACGTCAGCCCAGAGTTTTCTAACTTCCTTAATCAATATTGCAAAATCTGAAATAGATAAGGTGTCCAGCCTCTTGTTGATATGCTCCTCTATGTTATCCATTTGTATCTAGATGTTCCTGAAAGGCTGGTTTACTTCCTCCACAATTCTCTTAAAAAAGGGTTTGAAATCTGGCCCCCATATAGCCAATTTCTTTTCAATCATTTTCTATAGTCGTCATACTTAGAAAAATTTTCCTTGTTCAGTTTGTATTCTGAGTATTGGGGAAGAACTGATGTAGAGTCCGTAGTTCCACCCATGGGCATCAAAACTAAACTTGTAGAAGTAGCAGGAGGTATATACGTAGAAAGTGGTAATGGCATACCTGAAGGACCCTCTGCAGATTCAAGAACTGGCTCTAACTGAGTTTGCTGAGCTGGAGGCCTGTTGATTCACATATAGAACTTCGATTCATCCCTCATCGTTTTAATATCCTGTTTATGTGTCACCTGGATCTCATTATCGACTCCACTAATCAAAGGTACCTATGTTTGGTTTCACAATTCTATGATAAGGCATAGGAATTGTAGCGCATTCTGAGTTTTGTGAGCATGAAAGAACAATTCATCATAAAGAATGTAGACAAAATCAACTGTCAGTCCCTCAATCAAAGAAGCAACAATCATGGCTCTAGTAAGTTCTAAGAGGTCATCACCGCTTACTGGCATCAGTCTCAACCTCATAATCGCCTACCAGAAGTTAGCCCTAAAATTTAGGGATGACTTAGATATTTTTTCGTATAGATTGTGTAGCCATGCAGGCTCCCCTCCATCTGTCATTATTTTGGCTAAACATGGCTTTTGTTGTTTCCATGTGAATAGTTGGTACTCTAATTTTGGAATTTCCCCTAGTATCTGATATTCCGGCCCAAACAAGAACCTTTTCAATGTTCGCTCCGAGATATCTATGTCAACTCCTCGCACAGGGACTATATCAAGTTTGTTCATATCTGCAGCTGATGCACCTTTGGGGCAATCTTTCTCAAGCAGTACCAAGTAATTAGCAAAAAACTATTGCACCAAATTTGGTTGATAGTCCCCAAGTGGCCTACTCATCCATCCCAGTTTATACTCATTGAATTTACGCTCAAGCTCTGGGAATTCATGCAAGGTTGTTGTCACGATTTAGAATTCCTCAAAAATAGCCCTCTTTATGGGTACCCTGTCTGTTGGTGCCAATCCTTTGTAGAAGTGCTCTCCAGAACCTTCAATCTGCCATTGCATAGCTTTCCGCACTTGCGAATCCTTAAGCCGAACCAAATTTGGATCTGCTTGTTTTGAACTTTCCTCTTAGACAGGATTAGATACTCCAACCCCTTTCTCAATCAAAATTGAGTTGAATTTACTGCTGCTACTGCTTTCATCCTCCTTTTTATACTCAAAGGATGAAGAGATAACTTGACAATTTCATCGGGCGTTATGGTTGGGGCATCCGCATCTTGTGATAGCCCTTGCTTAACCCTTTGGCCTCTACCTCTACCCCTGGTAGTTGGTAATTTATTTGCCATGGTATCTGTAAATTAAATGTTTATCAGTTTATAACTTAAACCAGAAGACAAAAAAAATTATGGACCGGTGATGGATAGGGAGACGATCGGTCGATCCTGCGATGGTTCGTCGACCCAAACCATCAGGGTCTTTCCAGTAACTTTGATTTTGAGAAAGTGGTGACGGTTTAAGTCGAAGGTTCATTGGGTATCCGATGGTACGTCGCTCTAACCATTGACTGTCATTCTCAGTTTCATATTTTGTTTTAGCATTTCATCAAAAACCTTGGACACCTTCATTTCAAACACGATTATTCATGGATTTTTCACCATTTATACACCCCTCATTTTGATTTTTCTTGATCCATAGGCTACTCAAACTTTACCCAGGATAGAGTTTGTCATATTTTCTCTCAGTTCAGCCCATACAGACGAACTCAAAAATCAAAGAGAAATATTTCAATATTGCAAACTTCACATGCTTTTTTATTCATGGTGTTGAATCACATAGAAAGTAATGGGGAGAACATACCTTATTATTGCAGTACTTGCTTGTAAACCTGACTTGTACTCTAAACACTAGACATAAAATGACACCTAACTTTATGAAGACTCTTTGCTGCTTGTGATTGAAAGAATAAATATAAACTAGACTTTAAATAGATGGGGAAGAGGGAAGTGGATAGTCTTCAGGGAGAATGAAAGGATTTAGGTGCGTTCAATAGTTTGGGAGTTACTCAACCACTTTAAATTATCTATATTTAAACCATTTGGGATATTGAAATCAATCTGATCCGACCCGCTGAAGTAGTGTTATGTGCGACGATTCATCCGATGGTCCATAGCATAATCGACAACCCATTGATAGAGCAGTCTATCCCTTCCCAGAGAACTTACCTTAAGCACATTGGGGACGGTTTAGTCAATGGTCCATTGAGGCTACGATGGCCCATCGGTTAACCCATCATGATTCTTTTAGTAACCTGGTTTCTAGACTTCGCTACGACGGATACCGCAATTATCTGTCGGGTCGCCGATGATCCGTTAGGTAACCCATCGGTCACCCCCAAACATTTTTAGCATCTATTTTCCTACACTCTTATACCTTCACACCTACAAAAACCCTTCAGCTTGTACAAAACAACAAAACAAACACCAAAATAACTTCAACTAATCCTTTACAACAACACAATATGGGTTGCCTCCCACTAGCGCCTGATTTATTATTGCGGCACGATGCAATTATCTTGATTACTCTGACTTCATCGAGATAGATGTTATCAATAATTTTTATTAAGTACTTTGGACCGATATACAATTTCACACGCTACCCATTAACCTTGAAGACACTTCCATCTTCGTTTTCATGTTCTACTACTCCAAATGGGTAGACTTGGTTAATTTTAAATGGGCCAGACCATTAGGATTTAAGCTTACTTGGAAACTATTTGAGTTTGGAGTTGAATAGAAGCACCAAGTCACCTTTCTGTAAATCCCTCTTTTCAATATTGCTATCGTGGTACTTCTTCATTCTTTCCTTGTATAGACCAACCCCGATCATAAGCTCTAAGATGGAACTCATCCATCTCATTTAGCTGCCTCAGTCTCATATTTGTTGCCTCATTCCAGTTCAGATTAAGACATTTCAGTGCCCACAGTGCTTTATTCTCTATCTTAATTGGCAAATGGCAAGCCTTACGATAAACCAATTGGTATGGCAACTTGCCAATGGGTGTCCTGAAAACCGTTCGATATGCCCATAATGCATCGTGCAGCTTCCTAGACCAATCCTTCCAGCTAGTATTTATAGTCTTAGTAAGGATAGCTTTAATTTCTTGATTAAAGATCTCCACCTTCCCACTAGTCGGTGGGTGGTAAGGAGTAGCCTCCTTATGCTATTTGACACCATATTTTTCCAAGGCGGATCTGAATATCTTGTTGCAAAAGTGTAATCCTTCATCATTTTTAATGGTATGTGGTACCCCAAAAAGAGAGAAGATATTTCTCTTTAAAAATGCAACAACCTGCTTTCCTTTATGATCCACCAGAGCCACAGCCTCAACCCATTTTGACATGTAGTTAACAGTAACTAGTATATACTTCATCCTTAATGAGCTCACGAAGGGATCCATAAAGTCAATGCCCCAGACATCAAATAGTTCAACCTCTAACATCTTGGACATTGGCATCTCAAGGAACTTTGAGAAATACTCTTACCTTTGACATTGGTCATATATCTTTACGAACTCGTAAGCATCCTTGAACAAAGTGGGCTAATAGTAGCCACTTTGAAGCACTTCTCTAGTAGTACTCTAACTAGGGAAGCATGAGTCGTTTCTAGTATACTCAACATCTCTACTTCTGGAATGCACCGTCTAATAATACCATCCGCACATTGCCAAAAAAGATATGACTCATCCCAGAAATTATGTTTCACATCATGGAGAAACTTTTTCCTTCGATGAAAGGAAAGACTCTCTGGCATTACTTCACTTAACTTATAGTTTACGAAGTCAGCATACCAAGGTACTTTTTCGAGCACTACAGCCAATACTTTCTCATCCGAAAAGGAACCATCAATTTTAAGCTCATCTTTTACTGCCTACTCACTTTTGAGTTTGAATAGGTAATCAGCCACTTGATTCTCACATCCCTTACAATTATTGACCTCGAAGTCGAATTCCTAAAGTAGCAATACCCACTGGATCAACCTTGGTTTAGCATCTTATTTGCCATTTGGTACTTCAAGGCAGCATGGTCAGTGTGTACCATTACCTTGGTACCTAGAAAATATGCCCAAAACTTCTCAAAAGCATACACCACTTCTAGTAGTTCCTACTCCTTCACCATATAATTTTTTTGAGCCCCATTTAGGGCCTTGCTTGCATAATATATCGGATGAAACAATTTCACTTTCTTTTGTCCAAGAACAGCTCGAAGTGTCACTCTACTGGCATCATACATAATCTCAAATGGCTTCGTCTAGACAGGAGCAAAAATAATTGGAGTTCCAAAAGCTTCAACTTAAGACATTCAAAGGCCTTTCTGCAGTCATCATCAAAATTAAATTTGGCTTCCTTCTCCAAGAGTTTACAAAGGGGGTTCGTAATCTTGGAGAAATTCTTTATGAATCTGTTGTAGAACCCTGCATGGCTAAGAAAACTGTGTACCCCTTTGACTAAGATAGAAGGGGGTAATTTATCAATCAGCTCAACCTTTGCCTTGTCTATCTCAATGTCTTTATCAGAAATTCAATGATGGAGCACAATGCCTTCCTTCACGATGAAGTGGCATTTTTCCCACTTAAGGACAAGGTTGAACCTTCACACCACTGTAATGCTCGACTCAGATTTAGTAAGCATAGCTCAAAGGAATCACCAACAATTGAGAAATCATCCATAAACACCTCTAGGGTTTCTTCAACCATATTAGAAAAGATTGAAATCATGCACCGCTGAAATGTGGTCGGTGCATTAAATAACCCAAAAGGCATTCTCTTAAAAGAAAACGTACCATATGGGCAAGTGAAGGTCATCTTATCCTGATCTTCAGGAGCAATGGAAATCTTGTTGTAACTGGAATATCTGTCTAAAAATTAGGACTAACCCCTTCAAGCCAATTGATCAACCATCTGATCCATGAAGGGCATTAGAAAGTGATCTTTCAATGTCCTCAAATTGAGTTTTTGGTAATCAATGCATACCCTCCACCCAGTAACAGGTCTGAGTGGAATAAACTCATTATTTTTGTTATCCACCACTTTTATGCCCCCTTTCTTGGGTACGCATTGAACAGGACTCACCCACTTACTGTTCAATATAGGATAAACTACTCCTGCATCTAGCTACTTGATGATCTTCTTCTTCACCACCTCTTTCGTAGGTGGTTTTAAGTGGAGATGATGCTGAGTAGTCAGGACACAATCCTCCTCCAATAAGATTTTATATGTACATACACCAGGAGTGATGCCGATGATATCTGCAATCGTCCAACCAATAACCCTCTTATATCTCTGAAGAATAAAGATGTGGGCTTCCACCTGTTACTCACCCAGATCAGCCACAATAATAACAGGTAGTGTATTCCCACTGCCCAGGAACACTTACCTCAAATGACTAGGTAACTCTTTCAACTCTAGGATAGGTGGTTATTCTATAAAAGGCTTACCAGGTAGATCTGGATGATTTTTTAAGTCCAAATCCAACTTCTTGGGTGAATATAAGTAAGACCCCATGCCCATCAAGGTACACACTATCTCCTCATAATCTTCTATACCATCCTGATCAAAATTCATCAACACGACATTTAATGTCTTAACACTAAATTTCTCTTCATTCGGCACTTTCTGCTCCTCCTCATAATAGACATCCACAATAGAAAACACACTCATTTCCTTCTACTGCCTCATTAATTACCATACATCAAATCGCTCTACTTCATCATTCAGCCTAAGTAATAGCTTATTAGCTTGCAAATCAATTAGCACATTTCCTGTTAGGAGGAAAGGTCAACCCAAGAATATGACCACCTCGAAGTCCACCTCGCAATCTAGAATGATGAAATTTGTAGGAAATATAAAACTAGCAACCTTTACCAGCACATCATTAAAAATACCAACAGGTAATTTTACCAACCTATCCACCATCACAAGTCGCATGTTAGTGGGTATGGGGTCTCCCAAACCCAACTTTTTATAAATAGCTAGTGGCATCAGATTAATGCTAGCTTCTAAGTCTCACAGATCTTTTGTAAAGTCAAGAGGTCTAATAGTGCATGGGATAGTAAATGCTCCTGGATCTACCATTTTCTGCACCAGAGACCTTATGGAAATAACATCACAATGACAAAGATTATCCATCGACTCAAAACAAACTGACTGCTTCTTCGTGATGAGGTCTTTCATAAACTTTTCATATATGGGCATTTTCTCCAATTCCTCCACCAATGGCAGATTAATCATCAACTGCTTAGGCATAGCCACTAATTTTCCAATCTTTGTGTCGTTAACCTCCTTCTTCAACCGATGGTGAAATGGAGGGGGTGGTTTTGGAAGAGTGGTAACCACTACTTCAGCCTCCTTTTCTTTATTCTTCTCCAACTCATCAACCTACTGACTGTTGGATAGTGCATCATCAATCACCTCATCTAATTTCCCAGACTCCACCGGATGATTAATCCCTACTTTTTCAATATCATCTGCTACAATATCAACCACAGGCTTTCCCACTGGAGGGCTTGCCAACACCTTACCACTTTTAGTAGTGATATCCATACAAAGGCCGTCATTCTACAGATTCTGAATGGTATCACTTGGCAATGTTCAAGTCTTCCTATGATTCAACACTGCCGAGAGCTGGCTTATTTGTTGCTCCAACTCCTTGATAGAGGTAGAGTATGATTTTACCAACTGACTCATAGAAAATAACTTGTTCTTCATGGTAGTCACCCCAGAGTTGGTAGCTTCAACTCCCTTTATTAATTTCTCCATGATGTCCTCCATGGACAACTTGCCAGTGCTAGTTGCAGCATTATTTCTACTTCCAGGAGGTACATATATCCCACTTCTATCATTCTTACCTTTCTAATTACCTTGATCCGTATCCCTGTAACCATTCTTGTCGTAGTATTTCCGACCTTAATTTACTTGGCTATTGCCTCAGAAACCCTCTGGTTATTAAAATAGTTAGCCTTTTCTTTGGAATTAGAATCATCTTAACCTTTGGCTGCAAAAGCTTTCACTTTTTCAGTCTTTGCAGATAATAAGTGCTTGGTCAACAAATCCATCTGCGTCTTCAAGTGTGCCATGTCTTGATCACGTTCTTCTTCTTTCTTATATTGTTCTGTAGTCATGCCAATAGACATAGTAGGGCTTCCTACAATAGAATTCCTGGTATGCCAAGTTCTACTTTGTTTGGTCATCCGATCAACCATCTCTGAGGACTCCTTAAAAGTGAGATCTATAAATGATCCCTCTACAGTATTATCAACAACTGGCTTTATAGTAGAATTCAATGCCTGATAAAGAGTCTCCATCAGAAGAATATCTATCATATTATGGTTCGAACACTGCATCAGCTTCTATTTTAACCTCTCTCATGTCTCGTGAAGAGCTTCAGTTAGGAGATACCTAATTTTTTTGATCTCATTCCTCAACTGTACCCTTCTGGAAAGTGAAAAGAACCTTTCTAGAAAATCCTCTTTCAATTGCCTCCAGTTGGTTGTAGAATTGGGCGTCAGCTTATTCAGCCACAATGTTGCCTCCCCATATAGAGACAACGGAATAAATACAGGTGGATGGAATTCTGTACGACTCCTGGGTTATCAATGGACTTGCAAATAGTGACAAAGTTCACTAAATTCATATTGGGATCATCTCCCAGGAGTCCACGAAAAAACCCTTTCAAATGAAGGAACTGAATCATTGTTCTGATAATATTAAACTTTGCTCCTGGTGCTAGAGGTAGAGGAATAATAGCTCCAGTGGAATCAGCTCTATCCATTCCATCATCATTATCATTATGATCAAATTGAACAGCTTAGCGATCAGGTCTTGCCCTGAAAGTACAGTTTCTATTTACATTTATGTTCACTAGTGCAGTTACATTCTCTGTACACCTTCAAATAACAAGATATAGCAAGTCATCATGCCCCAAATAATCATCATTAGGATTAGGATAACGTGCCTGCTGACCATCATTCTGCTAATTTAGTTGAGCTCTAGCCAATGCAGTTTGTCTATCAGCATCTTGGGGATCTGCTATTCGGCCAATTAGTTGCAGTTCCAGATGTATTGGTAATAATGGTGCACCCGATATCCATTTACTTGGAATACACAATAACTCCCCTTCACAACACAAAAAGAACAAACAAAAGTAAAATTTGGGAAACTCGACCAAAGGTCAATTAATAAACACAAACTTAATTGACCATCGCATTCCCCGGCAACGGCGCCAAAATTTGATATGCCCAAATTACACCTCTCTTATGAGAGATTAAGTGGTCGCTATCCAATATAGAACCCAACTGGATTGGGTGTCTAATCACACAAGGAATACTGTGTTCACTAAGTATTGTGAATGTTATTAGACTGTTGATCTAAGGTTCCTAAGTAGAAGGGAGTTTGAATGTGTTAACAGTGTTCTTTTGTATTTGTGTCACACAAAAGTCCAGCTACTGAGAGTTAATGTAGATTTAATTTCAATGAGAATGAATTAACTATAGTTATGCTCATCAATATCTTCAATCAATTAGGGTTGTGGGTGTGTGTTTGAATTCTAACTTATGTATTCAATTGCAAGAATTATTGAATTCTAAGAATTATTGAATTGAATTCTAAGAATTATTGAATTGAATTCTAAGAATTACCCATGTGTTTCTCAATCTAATATGTATTTCACCCTTTACTTCTCTTGAAGGATTCATGCATTATTCAATAACACTCTCATGAGAGTTGATCCTGTTAAGGCATCAACCTATTAAGCCCAAAGGGTAAACCTATGAAGTTCATGTGAATCACTTCTCTTCCCATCATCCATTTTCTTGTCAGACAAATGGAGTTCATGGGCTCACTTCTCAAGTATGCAACCAAGAGATGTCATTATAATGAAGAAAGATTTATGCAATTTCGATATACGTTAGAAATCAAACCAATTCACAACCCCAAAATAGTTCTCTACATCAAGGCTCCCATAACCCTAGTTATGGGTGTTTAGCTACTCATCTCCATATAAGAAATCAAAGATATATTAATGTTCATAAATGGATTCAATAGGGAACTTACAAAAGTCACAATATTGTTCTTCTAAATCTTCAATGGAAAATATAAAAACTAATAATCAGATCTCAATCTGTAGATTCAAATATCAATGAAAAATGTTACACAACTCTGAATAGAGGAGAAAGTATGAAACTAATAATAAAGGGTACGGACTAAACCCTAATACTTGGTATTTATATGATTGCTAAACTGGTGTTTTAAAATTCGAACTCAGATTTTTTTCTTTATGGTCGATGGTTCATCACAGGTCCAACAGTCCATCGCCTGCACCATCGCTAGGTCTTCAGTGAATACACTCTCTGCTTCTAGATGACGTGTAGTGAGATGGCCCATCGCAAGATCGATGGTCCATTGCCTGGATTGTCGTAGGTTTTCTAGTGATTATGAGTTCTGTATCTTGGCGACGGTTCTGACCGACGGTTCATCGCAGAGCTAATGGTCCATCACCTGGACCATTACAGGATGTGCAAATTCTATGACTTTAGATTTTTGTTGACGGTCTAGACCGATGGATTGTCACAAGGTTGACAGTCCATCGCCTAAGCCGTCGCTGCTCATTTTTCCTCTGTTTTTCTCAGATTATCCAAGTTATCTTTCATACTCAAGTCTTATCCTAAAAGTACTAAAATACCATGTTAAATACAAGAATGACTGCTTGAAAACACACAATTATCCAAAGAAAAAGGCCAAAAATATTTCGTCAAAAACCGGAAAATCACAGTCCACTCGCGCCCAACACATTCTAAGGGTCCAAAAGTGCGTCAATCTACGCATTGTGCCTTTGTTGAGCTATTCCGAGCTTTCTAAGTTGTTCCCACTTGATTTGAAGATTGTATATCCTTAATATATCATCATAATCCATTAAAAAAGCATCCTATATCATTAAACACAACAATTTAAAGCTCAAAACAACACAACATCCAACACGACGAACTAGAAACATGAGCTAAGCATAGGCTAATTTCACTTTAATCTTTAACTCATTGTTTTGACCATTGGCTTGATCCAATTGACCCTTGAGAAATATAAAAAAGTTTTTTCACATATAATTACACATAAAAACCATTTGGATCACTTTAACCACAATAGAATCCACTGGAATCAACTAAACAAGCACCTAGCTCAAGCTAGTAACTCTAGTTCTCCGGGTTTAACTCTAAATGATTGTTTTAGGTACAAACTTGTTTGAAACTCACTTTGAACATCATAAACACATGCTTTAATACTTTGATACACATTTATCTCATTATCAAACCATATATCACATGAATCATCCTTAAAACAAGGCTAAAAGGCTAGAATAGTGACATTAGAATGCATAAGTTCACCCAACATCACCACCCTACACTTAAAGTCTTGTTCGTCCTCGAACAACTCTTCAGTCTAAGTATCATGAACTGGATATTCTACACTTCTACTACATGCAAGACACTCAATCTAGTACTACAACGACTACATAGAATGTAAGTTTCTTTACTACGCATGTTATAATCACAATTGAAAGCTTATGAATACTACTCCAGTACATCCTAGCCTCAAGAATTTACTCACCTAGTTGGCAAAATCATGCTTATTTTTCAATCAAGGAGATCATACAAATCATCCAAATTCATCAAACATGTGCTCTCACCACAAAAGAGTTACCCATAATCACTAACAACTAAGCAATACATGACTTGATTGGTACAAGAATCAAATTACCCTCAATCTCACAAAGAATTCACAAGTTACACACAATGAACCATAGGCTTTCCCTTAGTATAATGCTCTACTAATAGTCGAATGTAAATCTTATGATCAATTAGAACTTTTTTGGGTTTTAATATAGGCTAAGGGACAGGTAAGAACTATTAGGGAATAGTGACTAACCCCTCTAAGTGATTTAATACACTATATTATACATTTAAAATAATTCTCCAATAACCAAACTACATGTATTCATTCATCTATACCTTTTGTTTTTATCCAATCTCGTTTAGGCATTTTCACAAACACATAGTGGGTGTATTGCTTATTCCTTCAAGATTTAAATTTTCTCATTCTTTACAATTATGGGGATATTTTAAACATCAATTATAACAATCTCAACCATCACACAAAAATTATACACACCAATAGCTATTATTTTGGGGCATCAATTTCACCTATTTCTTCTTCAATTTCTCAAACTTCTTTTTCAATTATTTCTTTTTTTTTAATTAAAGCAGTTAGGAGCTTTTTGGATCAAATTAAGGTCTATCAAAGTAGGGGATTAGGCTACTTATGCGGCTACCAAATAAAAGGCTAAAGGCTCAATGGGGGTTAACTAAGATAATGCACAAAAGGTAGGACAAATAGGAGGTATAAAACAAGGTTGTCAAAGAAATTCATAAATCATCTCTTAAACCCACATTCTTTATTTAAATTTACACACATACAGGGAAAGTTCTAGACATCATATGTAACAAAGAATATACAAATACCTCAAACCACACATGGCACATGCTCAACTAAATAGGATCTTCATAGACTCCTAACCAAATAATTGCATGAATTCAAAATTAAGCCACCAAGTACAAGAGTCATAAACATGAGCCCAAGAGTCTCAAAAATAGCAATTCACTCAATCAACATGCTTTTACAAACAAAATACTTGCACCATGCAATAAAAAATAACACCAAATCAAATATATTAATTATTCCTAAAAAAATTTAAATTGAGCCAAAAATAGAAAAATTCCATACCCCACACTTAAAAATCTACTTTGTCCCCAAAGTAAATTTAAAAGCTAGAGATAGAAATACACCCTGAGGCCTCTAGGCCTAGCTAGTAGCATCTTTTGAATAAAGGAGATTCGTGGGACCCCACACTCAGTTTTTGCCATACATCTTAGCTTAGGTTTTCGGTACTCAGACTTCCCATTAACCTGTGACTCAATCAAAAATAAAAAACAACGTGAAATACAAAAACTAAAAAATAAAAGCATGCCTTAGGTTTTTTTCCACCCAAGAAGCACCTAATTTAGTTGGGGCATAACCCAAATCAACTTTTTCCTCCACCGTGAGGATATAAATTTCACCCCCAACATCGCATCCATCTTTTTGCCTCAATCATAGAGAGTGGTATAAAGATTAAAAAATCGAGTAATGGATGATGCATGGTAAACCACTCGGCCTTAAAGTGAGATGTGTTTTTATATTGCTTATATGATGTAAAATTAAGAATATAGGATTCTTGTTCCTCATCTTCACACTCTTCCACTATTTTAAATGATTCCATGGACAAGCCATCATCTACACATAATATGGAAAAGTGCTTTGAGTGAGGCCCAACCAATCCTACTTAAAAATTTACAAAATCTACTACACACTCACTTTTATTCACCTTCTCAATTTCAGTCTCAAGAAAAAAATGACAATTAAGTGGCTGCGATTCTTGTGTTTGCTCCATAAATTGGCTAATATTCTCCTCATATTTTTATTTTCTTAGCCACTATAGACATGATGGCAGTGGTATCTCCTCAACCTGTTCAACAATTATAGTTTTCGAGTACTCAAACTTCCTCGAATTATCCACAACTTAATCTACAACAGGTTGAGAAGTCACTTGTTCTCAAGCCTCCCTTTGGATATTCATGTATGCCAACAACTCAACCTGAGACACCAAAACTTGTTTTATCATCTCTTCCAAATTGCTCATTTGAGTTGTGGCCTGCATGCTTAGTTGTTACTGCTGAAACTGCTGTTAGTTGATCCATGATTGAATTTGTGACTGATTCAACCTTGTTTAATTGTAGTAGTTTATGTAATTTTGCCTTTCAACATAGCCCACAAACAACTCTTAATTGGGATTGATAGTACACATAGTTGCAATATGACAACTTGGACCACAAACCAAAAACCAAGTTGCAGTCCGCTCCACAGTTAGAACACCATCTGCATCACATTATGAAGGTCCCGTCCACTCACTTCCATCAAAATCTAGAAAATAATATGCTTGATGTGGTCCCTAACAAAAACAACAAGAATCATCATCACTTGAAAACCATCCATCCCTGATTGACATATCAAGAAGTGTGATAAAAGGAGAAATAGAAGAAAATAAAAAGAAACTAAACAAAAAATATTTTTAACTCAATATAGAAAAACTAAAAATAAGACAGTTACCTAGTTATAAGTCCCAGACAATGGTGCCAAAAACTTGACAGTGTCCAACCGTACACACAAGATGACTAAAAATAGCAAATAGAGTTTTACAATGTAAACTAAAAATAAACTAAACAAATGTGGAAAAGTAAATGACTTTGGACAATCAAAGGATAGAGATCTAGGGTTAAGGGTTATGATTAATCATACAATGTTATTGAAATACATTTGTTAAATTGCTTATCGTGTTTATTGATTCATAGGGTTAATTGCGTGATTATGGTTTCCGAACCTCTAATCCTTTACCTAAGTTGAACCTTAAAACTACATCATTGAGTGGAGATATAATGACCCAATTAGGTTATTTAAGCTATCTTTATATGTGTGAATCAAGTAAGGCATCTAAGTACATCCTTGTCCTAGATGCTTTATCAAGTCTCTTGTTTTATAAAGAAATAAGAACCCTATTTTGCTTATTCCCCTGTTCAATATCCCTATTACCTCCCCCAAGATCAAAACGTTGACTTTTGATGTATTCTAAGGGTAGATAATCCATAAAATGTTTAAAACAAAAATAAACAAGAAACCAATAATCATACGCAAAGCAACATATTTAATTAAAAATAAAATAATAATGATCTTTACCTTAACCCCAGAAAGGAAGTTTTAGCCTTTAATGGAAATATTCATCATCCAATACATTGGATTGATGATACAAACCATGAAAGAAACTAAATTAAAAAATGATAAAACCTAATTAATGTGTAGACCAGCCTCCTCTTGTGCAAAGACGTCCAAAAGTATGTAAAAACGTGATATAACATGTATTTATAGTATAGGAGTAAGCCCAATCTGTGTTGGAGTAGAAAACCTTCAGTTATTGAGCCCGGGAATGGGTGGGATGGCACCCTGCGTTCATATCCGCTATACTTGGGGTGCCGCCTCCAAATCGCCCTCCCTCTCTGTAACTTGTTGTTCAGAATTTTTCTAAGGCAAAAGGGGCACCGAAATGAGCCCGCGTCGTGGACTAATTTCCTTTAGGAGCATCACGCGCCATATGGTTACTATTTTGGTCCTATTATAATTCCATTGGATTTTATACATGTCCATTGGACATTCCATAAATTCACATGCACCCAAAATATTCCAGGAGTCCAAAAGTGTATTAATCTACGTATTGTGTCTTCGTTGAGCCATTCTGAGACTTTTTGAGTTGTTTCCACTTGATTTGAAGCTTTTATATTCTTCATATATCATCATAATCCATTAAACAAGAATAATATATCATTAAAAAAATAATTTAAAGCTCAAAACAGAAAAACATCCAACACGACAAACTAGAAACACGAGTTAAGCATAGGCTAATTTCACTTTGATCTTTTACTCATCGTTTTGACCCTTGGCTTGATCAGATGGACCCTTGAGAAGTATTAAAAGTTGTTTCAAATATAATTACATATAAAAATCATTTGTAACACTTTAGAAACAATAGATTCCATCAGAACCAACTAGATAAGCACCAAGGTCAAGCTAGTAACACTAGTTTTCCTGGTTTAACTCTAATTGATTCTTTTAGGTACAAACTTGTTTGAAACTCACCTTGAATGTCATAAACACATGATTTAACACTTTGATACACATTTATCTCATTATCAGCCCATATATCACATGAATCATCCTCAAAATAAGGCTACAAAGGCTAGAATAATGATGATAGAATGCATAAATTCACCAAGCATCAATCTCATAATAATGAAAGAAGAAAGCTCAATGTCTTCAATTGAATAAAAAACCAAGAACAATAAGACTAAATATTACAAGAAACCCTAAACAATAAGACTTATCCCTCAAAGGGCCTCTCTCTGGATACATCCCTTCTAAACAAAGTCTATAGGCCATTTATAGATTACAAGAAACCCTAAAATCAAATCCTAAATAAAATAGAAAAAGTTGACTAAATGTACATAATAAGGACTAAAAACATTATAGGTGTATATATAGGTTATATGGAAACCCTAGGAAATAATTTCCAAATGATACAAAAATATAAGGTCGGTGACGACTTACCAAGGTCTCATACGGAACGTATGCACTATACACGGACTGTAGTGATCCTTAGTAAGTGACAGAGCTCCTGCATAGCTCCTGAAACTCTATGGACTTGACCTTCTAGAACTTACTAAGGCCACCTAAGGATCGTAGGTTCCCTTGGTAAGTGGTAGTCTTATTTTTGCTACTTCTGAGCCTATAGACATCAAGTTCTGACACCTACTTAGGCACCAACTTAAGTAAGTGGCACCTACTCCAAGTAAGTGCCTAGGTATGTGCCTAACTTTTTTTCTTCTGTTTAGCAGCCCAAACCTAGTTTTTCTTCCATTTAGCATCAAAAACCTAGTTTCCTGCAAAATCAATCCAAAATCACATCAACTCCAACAAAATAATTATAGGTACATACATATTCTCAAAGTTTAAGCATTGTATATTCTATGAATTCATAGCACATCAAGACCCTCAATAAATAATGTTGCTTGTCCTCAGACAAAATAAAACACAATACAATATATGAAAATGCTTAACCTAGAGAAACCTAAGACACCTATGACAATCAATCACCAAACTTATCTCAAAACATATTACCTTTTCCATGTTCAATACATTAACACAAACTGTGTGTATTCATAAAGCACAACAATATGACGCAAAGGAATCAATATATGTCAATACATTAGGTACAAACAACCATCCATATTTATGAGTTACACAATGCAAAGAAGTAAGTAGCTTGCAATGCAACCCATGTACCCTTACAACAAAGAACTCCCAATCACTCATATAAACTAATGCATATCAGTGTACAAACTGTCAGGAAGAACTCACAATCACAAGATAAGTTCCACCAATGCACATCAAATACCATAGGCTTGCCCTTATTTTCTTAATCTTATCTTTCAGATGGTTAATTTAGGATCACTACAGGACTTTAATCGGCTTGTAATGTAGGCTTGGGGGCTGGTATTGCACATATGGATACATCAAGTGACTAAGCCTCCTTTGCACTACACTTACTTTGGGGTTCACAATATAATTAATTTCCTTTTATTCTACCCTTATTTCTCCTTTTTATTCTTTAATTCACATTAAGGCTGGGTGTGGTTTCTTTATTCATTTTTTTTTCTTTTTTTACCATACCCAGTCTTACTATCTTTTCTCTTACATTACCCTTCTTCATACCCATTTTACATTATGCACCCTTATGATATACACCCTCAACTTAGGCGACTTTCCTGAGTTGAGGTGCTCAATGTCCAAGGAAAACCAGGGCTAAAATAGGGTCATTGTAACACCAATGGGAAGGTTAAAGGTTTGACAAGAAAAATAGGCTACAAGGCTTAAAATTTGGGATCAATGGATACTCTTTCACAAAGAAAAGGTTGTTTAGGCTAAAAGTCGACCAACATAAAAAATGGCCTACGATCCTTTCCTAACAAACTATCCAACAACTTAGGAAAGACAGATAGGAAAAGTTCTTGATTTAATACACAAATAAAACTAAGTAGCATATCAGACACATAGCACAGGGTCACATCACAAGCTACTACCTATCTGGCTCATGCAATTGTTAGCTATGATTATCATGTCCCCAATTTTAATGCCATAAAAAGATTCATAATAGTCATATATACATACATATCACACAATTCAAAAAAATCTATTGAAAGGGTATCTTTTTCTTAAGAATCAACAAAAACATGTTAATTGCCCTGGATACTCATTTTTCTCCTAGTTAAATAGAAACATCACAAAACAAAACACAATATGCCTAAACATATTATCTCTACTAGGAACTAGACTCCAAGGAAAAGAGGTACGGCAAAAAAACCCAAAGAGGACATCAAGAACCACAAGCAACCCCATCCTTTACTTAAAATCATGCATTGTCCCTAATGTATTGGGTTGCTATAAAGAAAGAGAGTTATAAACATACCTATGGTACAATAGGTGTGAAGATCTGACATTAATAACAATAACTTGAACAAGCAACAAAATACCTTGGGTTACCTCTCAAGCAATGATTAGTTTAACATTATGGCATAATGTGGCTTTATTGGTTACTCAAACTTCACCAACAAAGCCCATGGGTACCTTGATTACTCAAACTGCATCAAGATAGCCCAAGAGTTGGCCTCCAGTTTTATCTTTCTACTTTGAACTTATGAATATCACCCCTAATTATTTTTCTGATTTCCCATTATGCTCATGGGGCATAGGTATAAAAACAAATGACCAAAGAGATAGATGTGTCATGTTGTACTTCTTGGCCCACCAAAGAGATAGATATGGTATGTTGTACTTCTTGGACCTTATGTGAGGAATGTAATTTTTTGATTTTTCCTTGGCAAATTAAAAAATATAGATATATATTTCCTTCTTAAGCGACTTTATGTTTCAGCCAAGCAAAGCAACATAAATTCATTATGATATCAAGTCTGCAGTCTCTATGGTAATGAATCGAGTCTTTCATAAAAGGACTAAACATATTAAAAGTAAATATGATTTCATTTGAGAAGTTGAAAGGGAGAAAAAAGTTCAGATTCTACATTGTTGTGGTGAAGATCAACTAGCTGATATTTTTACAAAAGCATTACCAGAACAAGATTTAAGCTTCACAGAGCTAAACTTAGAGTAACCAACAATACTTACATCAAGGAGGAGTGATAAAGAATGTCAATTTTGTGTGATGCTAACTGTTGTCAACTTGGCATCGTTTGTCTTGATATTTTCTGTTGTAACCTTCAAATTTTTTTATTTTAAGTCGTAGAATTTTAGAAGCTAGTTATAGTATGTGGTGGTGCTTTATTTCAGTACAACATAAGGAGATAGGCTTCCAGGATTTGAGGGATATTTCAAACCACATGTATTATATACTTTGTTGTATGAATGAAAATTTGTATTACTTCTTAGATTTTCTATCCATCTTCTCATGTTTTTTTCTCTTTCTCTTCTTTAGTATCTTATTACTGAGACATCGAAAGTTAAGATTAATAGCTTTGACAAAAAATAGAAGTGGATAAAGAAATGAAAAAGAAGATTTAAGAATAGGCATGCATTAAAAGAGAATTTAAATTACATTTTTCAATTGCCATTATATTGCTAGCACATTAATCCAGGTCAAAGCAAAATTTCATTGGAAAATTAAAGTGAATATCACTTGGTAAAATTTCACATTAATAATTCATTAAAGAAGATGAAATTGATAACTGAACTCATATAATGTTGTCGGAAGTAATGGGAAAAGTACATCTGCATTATTAGGTTATGTTTGGTAGGCAGAGTTGTTAATAGGATCTTTCTAGTGATTCTACATTACAAAATACCCATTTGAAACACTCTATGATAGATACTAGGACCTACTCTTGTTTTTAAGTAACATAGGATGAAAATAAGAATGCCATGATCTCTTAAGAAGGTCAAGCAAATCAACGGTAAAGATGTAGTGGCCGATTCTGACTCCTTTTCCAGGTTTCCCTTCTTTAGTGTAAAGTGCAACAAACTTTGCTCTTTAACATCAGAACATAAAAAATTCAACTAGAAAGTACCAAAAAAATGGCTAAAGTTTAAACATTTGCCACATTTCCAACCACCACGTTCCTTAGATATATATCATTTGATGCGCTAGAACTTTATTTGTCTAACACCCTAAACAAATACCCCTAAAAATGGATTCTTCCTTCCACCATGTTTCATATGAACATGGTAGACGACATATCCCTGGAACGACTATGGTCGTCAACACAGCCTGGACATAGTCCATATAATGGAAAAGGAGCAAGCGTACCATTTAACAAGACAAAAAAAAGACTTCTGCATTAATATTATTCCTCGAAAGAGTAAAAGAAATGATATTATGCAGATAGGTTTCTATTATTTGCATCTATAAAGTGTAGGTAAATGATAAACAATAAGTAGGTAGTGCAACCTTCACAAGCAACTCGGCAATCGCAGATATATGTTTAGAGATGAATACAAGTAGACTTAATTTGTAGGCACCTAATGAATAAACAACAGTATTACACAAAAGAGTTTGAATCAAACTTCATTTCCACTAGATAACCAAACTCACTATTTAATGGACAAAACTTACAAAAACATAAAAGTATCTGTGATCAGCCATCAAGTCATATTGTCGAGGAAATTACTAGACACATCAAAAATATACCTACTTGGCCTTGTATACCTTCTCAGGATGGATAGATCTGGTGACATCGACAATAGATGAGAACTGGTGGTACTCTTAATACCTTACCATTTAGAAGCACTTCAGAATATCTGAGTACTTCTTCCTCCATAGACCAGACATAAAAGTGCAAGACCCTACATATCCATAAAAATCAAATATCACTAGTTATTCTTGCAATACCAATCACCTTAAATGCCACTATCCAAAATAGCATAGTTACTAGAAATAAAAGTCTTTAACCTTGGTCCAGTGCCCATGCTTGGGCCTTTTATGGTTTTGATTAGAAGCTTGGGTCCCATACAATAATTACTTTCCCAATGAAGCGCTATCATAACATAATATTTGCAGAGAATATATCATACATGCACACATGCACACAAACATACACACGCACACACACACACATATATATATGTAAATCAATGTTATATTAATGTAAATCCTCTAGCTTAGGTAAATCTTTCATTTTGTATCTTCTAAGTTAGGAAAATCTTTTTTATCAGGTGGATAAATCTTTTCTCCAAGGAGAAAGGTCAATCAGGTCTATTCCATTTGTATAAATAAAACATATTGTATATAATTTTTTTCAATTATTAGAATATAAGTAAAAGTTAATTCTTATGCATATTCATTCTTTTGATTCTACATAGTATTAGACGAGGCTTAAAATTCCTATTAAATCATCATATTCTTTTTTTAATTCTTGCATAATTGTTATTGCTATGTAATAGTTTCTCAAATTTCAAATTCAGTGGTAGAAACCACCTCTACCAGTAATACAACTGTTTCTATTGGATCTTCTATAACTAATGTAGGAGACACAGCTAACCCTTATTATCTTTATTCCTCAGATTATCTAGGGATAAATCGTGTCTCTTTTTTGTTTGATGGGAAGTGGTATGGAGGTTGGGGGACAGCTTCTCTGATAGCTCTCTCAGCCAAAAATAAATTGGGATTTGCAGATGGATCCCTGGCTATTCTCACTCTTAAATCAGGGATGCAAAAGGCATGGACTCATTATAATGAAATGATATTGTCTTGGATACTTAATTCTCCTTCCAAGGCAATACCCAATAGTGTATTGTACTCAAGCAGCACAAAACACCTATGGAAAGGCCTGGAAAAAAGGTTTGGTCAAACAAATAGAGCCAAAAAGTTTTAACTTCATGAGGAATTATGTTCTATAATTTAGGGAAATACTAGTATTTTAACTTATTCACAAAAATGAAAAGTTTGTGAGATAAACTAGATACATTCAATACCTTTTCTATTTGTTTATATGGATGTGAGTGTGTGCTAAATATAAAGGACAAAATACAAATGAAGATGAAAGGCTATTACAATTTCTAATGACTTTGAATGATGTCTTTATGGGGGTTAGGAGCAATATTTTATTCTCTTCTCCTTTATTATGTATAGGACAGGCCTACTCTCATGTGGTGCAAGATGAGAAGCAGAGGGAAATACATAATACACATGTCTATCAAAGTGACTCTACCTCATTTATTGCAGCAAAAAATCATGGGTAGAAATTCTAATGAATATAAGGGAGATAAAATATTTTCTAATCCTAAGAAAGTTAGTTTGGTTCATAGTTATTGTAAGAAACCAGGGCATAGTATTAAAATATGTTATAGAATTCATGGGTTCCCAACCGATTTTAAGTTTACAAAATCAAAGAAGCTTCAGGGAATTAAACAGAGGAATAATTTCTTTGATTCAACTAATGAGTAGATAGAAGTCAAGTCTTCGAGCCAGGAAAATGTTGGGCAATTGCTGCAACTTTTTCAACAACTCAAACATGCTCAACAAAATGGAGGTGTATCTTAGGCTATTTCTAACATGATTTGGGCAGTTAAAACTTAATTTTTTAAATCATATGCTTGTTTTATTAATATTGATAGTGAATCTTAAGAATATATTTATGTCATTTTGTAATATTAAGAATCTATTTATTGACTTTGTCAAGATTCTAGATAATGGCACTCAATGTTGGTAGCTGCACTCAATTTCAAGGGGTTGACTCATTCTCTTAATGACTATTCTTTGTTTACTAGTAAATCCTACTCATCCTTTTCTATTTTTATAGTTACTGTAGATGATATTATTTTAACAGGGAATGATGTCGTAGAGTTGAACTCTTTAAAACAGTTCCGGCATGAGGAATTTTCAATTAAGAATTAAGGGACACTGTATTTTTTCTTAGGCATTGAGGTATTATGGGAACCTCAAGGTTTTATTCTCTCTCTAAGGAAGTTCACACTCAATTTTTTGAATGAATTTGATGTTGCCCACTTGTCTCCTATTTCTTCTCTACTTGACTCCATAGTTAAGCTACGAGTGAACTAAGGTGCTTCTTTCTTCGATCCAACTTTGTATCGACATCTTCTTTGGAAGATGAATTATCTCACTCATATGAGACCATACCTTACCTTCATGGTCCAACATTTAAGTCAATACATGCAGGACCCTCGTGAGCCTCATTTCATCGCAGCCTTACGAGTGCATCGATACTTATCTAAGGTTCCAGGATTGAGGCTTTCCCTTAATAATTCTTCTTTATTTTAGATACTGGCCTTTTGTGACTCCAATCAAGGGTATATGTCCGAATTCGAGGTAATTTGTTAGTGGGTTCTACATTTCTCTTTGGGTTCTCTAATTTCTTGAAAATCAAAGAAGCAACCATCAGTTTCTCTTAGTTAAGCTAAAGCAGAATATCATTCTAGAGAAGAGTAGTGGTTGAGCTTACCTGGTTGGTATTCCTTTTCCATGATTTATCCATTCCAATCCCTTTACTCGATCCTCTTCATTCGACAGCCAAGCAGCTATCCATATTGTGAAGAACCCTGTCTTTCATAAGAGAAAATTGACTGCCATTTTATCTAATGAAATTTCTTTAATGGAATGATTTCACCCTCTTTTGTTTGTTCTTTCCTTCATCTAGCTGATGCATTCACTAATTCACTCACTGGATCTCTTTATCATACTATTTTGGACAAGCTGAGGTTCTCTCAACCCCTCTACCTTAAGGAGGGGTCTTGGACTTGACAGCGTTCGGCTTTGATAGTCTTTGGCCTTGGTTCGGTGCCCATGCCTGGGCCTTTACTAGTTTGACTAGATTCTTGGGCCACTCATTGTTAGGTTGTGGAGTATGATTAATATGTGACGTACTGTTATATATTAATGTTCATGTGGTTTAACCTTCGTGGTTAGGTTGTACCTTTTATTTTTATTTCTCTGTGTAACTATACATACTCTGAGTCATTAATATAAATAGCCCATCCGCCATGGAGGTTACTCATGGGGTGTTACCACATAATTCATTCTCACTTATTTTTCTTTCTCATTAAGAACTTTCTTTTTAGTATTATTCATCCTTTCCATAGATCTAGTATTTGTGCACGTAAATTGATCCTAACAACTAGTATCAGAGCTTGGGAGATTTATCACGATCACTAAAGATGAAAGGATCAAAGCTTGGAATCGAGAAGTTTGATAGTTCCGATTTCAGTTTCTGGAAGACGCAAATCGAAAACTATTTATACCAGAAAGATCTTCACAAACCCTTGACCAGGTTAAAGTCGGAGTTCATGATGGAGGATAAGTGAAAGCTCAAGGATCGGCAGGCTCTATGGATGATCTGGTTGACTTTGTCGAGAAATGTGGCATTCATTCTCATCAAGGATAAAACCACGTCCGATCTGTTGAAGGCACTATCAAATATGTATGAAAATTATATGCGATGAATAAGGTATATTTGATGCATAGATTATTCCATTTACAGATGTCTGAGAATGGATTTGTTGCTGATCATATAAATGAGTTCAATATGATTGTTAGTCAACTGTGTTCTATGGATATTAATTTCAAAGATAAAATTAAAGCATTAATTTTGATGTCATCTCTGCCTGAGTCTTGGGATACTGTTGTTGCTACAATTAGTAGTTCCTGTGGATTTGAGAAACTGAAGTTTGATAAAATTTGAGATATTGTTCTTAGTGAAAGCATTCAAAAACAAAAAATTGAGGAGTCATCTGGTAGTGCTCTCAATGTTGACCGGAGGGGGAGAGACCAATCGAAGGGCAAAAATATACATGACAGATCAAAATTGAAGAATCGTAGAAAATCTCCACAAAAATTCAATGTGAAATATTAGAATTGTGGAGAGAAAGGACACTTGCAGACAGAATACAAGAAACCCAAGAAGAAGAAGAAGAAGTATCAAAAATTTAGAGGTGATAATGATTCTGTTAATTCAGCAGAAAACATTGGGGATGCATCTTTTCATTCATCTCCAAGCAAGGAATTTTTCAAAAATTTCAAGTCTAGAAATTTAAGAAAGGTGTATC
The DNA here is from genome assembly GCF_002878395.1 of Capsicum annuum. Taxonomy (NCBI): domain Eukaryota; kingdom Viridiplantae; phylum Streptophyta; class Magnoliopsida; order Solanales; family Solanaceae; genus Capsicum; species Capsicum annuum. Next base: position 95,215,335 of record NC_061121.1, read on the forward strand.
TTTTTGACAACAAGCCATTGGTGATTGAAGGAAAGGGGGATGTCTACATAAAAACTCCAACAGGAAATCAGTGGGCATTGGAGGATGTAAGATATATTCCTGTTCATAAGAAGAATAAGATTACTATTGGTCAGTTGGTTAGCACAGGCTATTCATCAGAGTTTGGGAAAGGTTCGCGGAAGATTATTAAGGGTGCTATGGTTGTAGCACATGCATAAAATCTGGAAATTTGTACACCACTATAAGGTATATAAACATGGATGTTGTTGCTGATGATGTTTTTGGTTTTGTCTGTGGAACAACAGACTTGGACACATGAGTGCCAAAGAAATGAAGATGTTGGCTGCAAAAGGAGCATTAGTTAGGCTGAAATTTGTTGGTATGGATCTTTGTGAGATTTGTGTTATGGGTAAACAGAAACGAGTAAGCTTTACTAAGACTGAGAGAGAGAGCCAAATAAAGTACGGCTGGAATGGTCCATACAATGTTTTGGGACCATCTTCTATTTCATCATTTGGTGGATCTAGATTCTATGTCACCTTCATTGATGATTTCAGCAGGAAGGTATGGGTTTACTTCTTGAAACATAAGTCAGATGTGTTTTCTAGTTTCAAGAGGTTGAAAGCTGAAGTTAAAAATTAGACTGGCTTGAAAATTAAATGCTTGAGATCTAATAATAGAGGAGAATATGACAAGTCAGAATTCAAACAATTTTGTGCCACTGAGGGAATCAGATTGATGAGAACAGTTCCTGGGAAGGGAAGGCAGAATAGAGTTGCCGAAAGGATAAGAAGAACATTAAAAAATCGTTCAAGGAGCATGAGGATACACTGTGGACTACCTAAGATGTTTTGGGCAAATGCTGTAAGCACAGCTGCATACTTGATCAACAAGGGACCATCAGTTCCTCTGGGTTCAAGATTCTAGGAGAAGTATGGACAAGAAAATAACTCAAGTATTCTTACTTGAGAACTTTTGGTTGCACTGCTTATGTTCATGTTGATCCAGATAAGAGAGATAAGCTTAATGCTAAAGCTATAAAGTGCTACTCTATAGGTTATGGTTCTGACATGTTTGGGTATAGGTTTTGGGATGACAGAAACAAGAAGATACTAAGACATTGTGATATGAAATTTGACAAAAATGTCTTGTACAAGGATAGAGAGCAAAAAGTTCAAGAGACTACAAAGTAAGTGGGAGTTGAGCTTGAGTTGCCGATGATTACACCCAAAGATGTTACAGCAGAAACTCAACAAACTCCAGAGACTATCATTAAAGAACCAATGAATGCAACTTGGTAGGAAATCCTCAAGAGTAGTGGATGGATTCCAGAACCACCCGCCACGTTTACGCAAATAAGTTTGCTACTTTTGCTTTGACTCAAGGCACAGAGAAGATATATATGACCAACTCCGCAACTGCAAAGGTTGAAGGACCAGGAAAAGTCTGCCTAAAAATGACATCAGGCAATGTGTTAACTTTTAACAATGACTTATATGTACAGGAGTTACGGAAGAACTTGATTTTTGTATCACTTCTTGAAAAAAATTAATTTAAATATGTATTTGTTTCTAGAAAAATTATACTTAGTAAGGAAAAGTGTACGTAGGAAAAAGCTACCTCACTGAGGGCCTATTCAAAATAAGTGTAATAAATGTTGAAATCAATAAAAGTTTAGTTTCTTCTTACTTTCTTGAGTCTAATGATTTGTGGCATGAATGAATAGGATATGTTTGTTAAAAAACTTTGTAAAAACTGATTAACATAGAAGTTTTACCAAACTTTGAGTCCAATAAATCAAAATGTCAAAAGTGTGATGAGTCAAAGTATTCTAAGAATCCATATAAGTTTATTGAAAGAAATTTCAATCCCTTAGACTTAATACACACTAATATTTGTGATATGAAGTCAACACTATATTGTGGTGGAAAAAAGTATTAAAGATTGAACTAGATATTGCTATGTCTATTTGCTAAATAATAAGGGTGAAGAAATAGATGCATTTAGGCAATAAAAAATAGAAGTTGAAAATTAGTTAGACAAAAAGATCAAAACTATAAGAATTAATAGGGATGGAGAATATGATTCCCCCTTTGCGGAAATATATTTAGAGAATGGAATTGTCCATCAAACTATGACCCCATATTTACCTTAATCTAATGGAATTGCGGAAAGGAAGAATCTAACCTTGAAGGAAATGATGAATGTCTTACTTATAAGTTCAGGTATACCGCAAAACTTATGAGGGAAAGCTATCCTTACAGCTAACTGAATACTAAATAGAGTCCCTATAGTAAGACAAAATTAATTCCATATGAAAAATAAAAAGGAAGGAAATCCAACTTGAAATATTTCAATGTGTCGGAGTGTCTAGTAAAGATCCATATTCCTATGCCTGAAAGGGTAAAGATAGGACCCAAGGCAGTGGAATACGTGTTAATAGGATATGCTAAAAATAGTAATGCATGTCAGTTTTTGGTTTATAAATCTGAAAATCTAGATATTAATGAAAATACTATAATTGAATCAGATAATATTGAATTCCTTGACAATATTTATCCATGTAGAAATAGACATAAAAAGTCTAGTGGGGGGTCTAAACGACCTCGATATGAACCAATTGAGGATGTACATAATGATAAGAATCCAAGACACAATACACATCAAAGAACGTCAACTTCATTTGGATCATATTTTGTAATATTTCTCTTAGAAAATGAGACTCAAACATTTAAAGAAGTGATGATGTCTTTAGACTTATTCTTTTAGAAAGAGGTAGTCAATAGTGAGATTGATGCAGTCTTAAGAAACCATATGTGGGAGTTGGTTGATCCTCATCAAGAAAATAAATCATTAGGTTCTAAATAGATTTTCAAAAGGAAAGTGAAAGCGGATGATACTATTTATAAATACAAGGCAAGACTTATAGTAAAAGGCTTTAAACAGAAAGAAGACCTTGATTACTTTGATACATACTTACCTATAACAAGGATAAAGTCAATTCAGATGTTAATTTTCTTGATGGTGGTATATGATCTTGAAATTCATCAAATGGATGTGAACACAACATTCTTAAATGGAGAATTGGAGAAATAAATTTACATGGAACAATCTGAGATTTTTGTTGTTCTAGAAAATGAAAATAAGATGTGTACACTTGTTAAGTCACTTTATGGACTAAAACAAGCACCTAAACTATGGCATGAAAAGTTTGACAAACCATGTTGGAAAATGGGTTCATGATAAATAAATATGATAAATGTGTTTACATTAAAGACACTCCAAATCACCAAGTTATTATTTTTCTGTAGGTGGATGATATGTTGATCATCAGTAGAGATATTTCTGACATAAATGCTACAAAATGAATGCTCGAGAAATAGTTTGATATGAAAGACCTTGGAGTTGCGGATGTGATCTTGGGAATAAGAATCCATAGAACTCCACAAGGGTTTGCATTGTTACAGTCTCATTACATTAAAAAGGTACTTGACAAATTCAAATATTTAGAATTTTGTATTGTCAAGACTCTATGGGACGTGAACTTTGCACTTCAAAAGAATGAGGGTGAAAGTTATTCACATTTGGAATATGCAAGAGTGTTCAGATGTTTAATATATATCATGAACTATACACGACCAGATATAGCACATGCTATAATTAAGTTAAGTCGATACACGAGTAATCCCAATAAAACTAATTGGATGGCAATGAAAATAGTTTTGGGGTATCTTAAATACACTCAAGACTATACTTTGCATTATAATAAATATCCCATGGTACTTGAAAGATATAGTGATATAAATTGGATCACCAGATCGAGTGAAGTAAAATCCTCGAGTGGATATGTATTTACCATAGGTGGAGGAGCCGTATCTTGGAATTCATCCAAACAGACATGTATTGCTCACTCTACAATGAAATCAGAATTTATAACATTAGATAAAGCCAATGAAGAAGAAGAATGGCTCCAAAATTTCTTGAAAGATATTCCTTATTGGCCCAAACCATTGGCTCTAGTATATATACACTGTGATAGTCAAGCAGCAATAGGTAGGGCAGGGAGCATGATGTATAATGTTAAATCTCGTCACATAAGACGGAGATATAATACTGTTAGAGAATTTCTCTCTAGTGGAATTATCAATATTGACTATGTAAAGTCAAAGGATAATGTGTCCGATCCACTTATAAAAGGCCTAACTATAGAAGAAGTTGAGACGACATTCAAGGAAATGGGTTTACGGTATAGGACAAGTCAGCATGGCGGTAACTCGACCTAGCAAACTGAAGATCCCAATAGCTAGGTTCAAGGAAATCAAATAAAGTTGTGTCTGATAGGTTCAACATTGTTCATATACCCAACCTATTCTCATGATGTAGACAATGTTTAGTAAACAAGGATAAGACTTATGATGTGAAGTATTCTATGCTCTCATGAGACCAAGACGTATCCATGGCTGAAACAAACAAAATCGTAAGAACCATAAATAGTAAAAGGTTGGTTGTGTGATAAATGTCGTCTAGGTGTACATTAAAGATCAAATTTTTAAAGATATCTAATCTATTGATTGACCAAGTTCATTCGATGCGTTTTCACTAAGGAAAGTTCAAAGGAAAACCCACTTATCCAGATGCAATAAGTCTTTGTTTGATGATCACATACTTGTCCGTAAAGCTTTACAAAGAGTAGCCATTCCCTATTCATATGGGGGATTTTTGGGTTCAATTGGTGTGAATGAAAAATAAAAATTTTTTTGGAAGGTACACAACTCTTCAAGTAAAATACATATTATTTCGGAAAAGGTATAACTGTTATAGACATGAATGTTCAGAAAGGATACACCTTTTTGGTGAACCGTTGACACCTTTCATAAAGGGCACTTAATGGTTATATAAACCGACATTTTTCACAGGTTTAGTATGAATTTTTCCGCACTTGAAAAAAAAACTTCTTCTAAAATACTCGGTGTGATCCTCTAGTGAGTTAGAAGAGAATCCTATCATTTGAGGTACCACTACAGTAGGATTTTTAAGCTATTTTGTCCTAGGAGGAAAATTTCGTAACCTCGAGTATTTGAGGAAAATTATTTCCTTAAAGACACTCTGTGAAGTTGGGGGACTTGGCCTTTTTCTGTTTCATCTAATTTTCTGAAAAACACACACTTCTTTGAAAGGTCTTTTTGATCATGTGTTAAGGGTGTTACATAACTTCATAGGAGTTCTTGTTTTATACTTGAAATTGTGTTGAAGTTGTTATTGTCATATACAGATTCTTGTGTACCCATAAAACAACAAATAATTTAGGAGTCTTAAATTGGAGAACATGTTATTGTATAGGCAATTTGTTTTACCCAAATTAAATTCAAAAGCATCCACGAACAATAAAAATTGTGTTAGAGTCGTGACCCAAATTTGGTTGGTCGTCCCCTGAAAGTCTTGCAGTGCCACCCATGTTTTTTAATTTTCAATGGGGTCTGTGGTGGTAACGCAGTGATTGGGCCAATACGCCCGATCCGGAGCCTACCACTGATCCCGATCTGGGTGCATGGGCTAAGCCCCCGCAGTATGGACCTTTATGTTTTTGGGCCTAGGACCTATTTGTACGCACACACTATATAAGTGCAATTTATTGGGTTATTTTTATCATTCAGAAAATTTAGCCTTCTCCACATTGTACTCTTTCTCCATTATAGTGAAACCTCCCCTGCCTTTGCCCGTGGTTTTTCCCGCAAGGATTTTCATATAAATCTATGTGTTCTTCTCTTTTAGTTTTTCTTGTGATTTTCCTTATTCTATCCGAATCATAACAAGTTGTTAGTTGGAAATATGTTATACCAAAAACACAGAATCAAGACATAATATCCTAGATAATGTATGACAATACAAATACTATTAAACTATCTTATCTTGAAATAAACATTTGGGACTTGAATGTTGTCCCCCATGACTGTTTTGAGCGAGTAAAAATGTGGACTATATCTATTTGTTGTAGTGCCATTACCATAAACATGGATCTTCCTAAATTTCACTTTTGGGTTTTAAGAAACTATTTGCTTGTCGCACTCCATTTGCATCATGATTTCTCCACCTTTCCAAATTATGATTAGTACATACGTAGCATCATAGCTGTCACACAGAATATGATGCATTAAAATATATTCTTTAATCAAAGATTCATCTATTCCATAATCTTTCATCCACCATATATCGACATACTCACTATAGCCATTGTCAGACAAACATAAACAGCCTCACCCATATTTCTCCATTTCTCATCAACTCCATTATGATATTTCAGGAAGACCACAGAACTTTCTAGTTATCGATCTCAATATTTTATACTATTTAGAAGTTACACCAAAATAGCATGCATAAGCAACACGACTAACTATTTTATCCTATTTGGGCAACTTAACCATGAAATAATCTCCAGAAAAAGGATTGCTAATGCAAATTGAATGGTTATCATCATATGTTTCACCACTCAATAAAAAAATAAACCTATTACATTAACCAATTACAAACTCGAGTTTCAAGTGAGGGAGATGAAGCTTAGGTTCAACATAATGGGTCTGTTTAGGGGACGATAATGATAGTCATAACTTGCTTTGAGTTCAAGAAGTGAAGCCATAGAGTGATTGACCGTACACAAGGGGAAATTAAGATCCTTTGTGATATAACCTAACAAATAAAGGGTCAAAAGTTGTAAGATTATACCAACATTTGCAAACGGTCTTACATCTGAAAATAGGTTTGATTAGAAATCTTGAAACAATTTCCATAATAATGTCTCTCAGAAGGTCCATTATAGTGACTTCATAGGTCCTTCTTCGTTATCAATTACACTTGATGTATATATTTTCTTTAACGATTTTTGTTTTATGATTCTTTAAATTTTGTCATTGGGTTTGAGACAGTGATAGGAACATCAAAAAGTTTTGGCACACATATGTGACATGTATGTTCCATGTAGGCATTAAGGTTGTGAAAAATACGGTTTTAATTAGTCCAAGGGTAATAGAACCATCCTAAATTTTGGGCGTGTCTCAGTAATTTCGTGTATAGTTTAGGGTGAAAACAGTGCATTTTCTCTAACTTTATTAAAAAATTGAGCTATAATAACATATTAGTAAAAATTTTGGATGCTATTTACAAATACTTAAAACACAAAACCATATTTCCCTCTCTAACTTTGTTTTTCTCCTCCATTATTACTAAAATATCATTGTTTCTTCAACATGCTCCATTTTTAAGCTTCATGCTTTATTCCCAGGGTTCTCTCTCCTCCTAAATTATAAGTTTTTCACTCTATTCTAATTTTAGTATCAATTTTTTTTTCAAAAGAAAAAAGTTATATATGTTATTGTATATGTATTTATGATATACTATAAACCATGCATTTTAATGTAATATTATTTATAGAAGTATTACTTATTTATTTAATTAATTAATTCAAGAAATTGCTATATTAAATAAATCATTTTCATAGATGTTTCCTTAACTTATATGGTAGATTATATGGTGTATAGAGTTTAGCTTATACACATAAGGTTAAATCATTGGTTCTTATAAGCTAAACTTATAGTTCACAATTATGAATGGTAATTTGGACAAATCGTCAAAATAACTATTGCACAAGATTAAATGCATTTATCTTGATATTGAGAATGGTATAGTTCTAACTTTTCGTGCTAGTGCATTTTTTTTGTATTGAACGTAGCCGAGTAGAGATAGCTTTTTTAGACTAACTGATAAGAACATATTTTCTAAATTATTAAATGTACTTATATTCTCAATCTTGATATAACTATTATGATCTCTATATATTATTTATCATTAAAGGTGAGATTCTGAGATGGGTCAATATTAAGGGTAGATTGAATAATAATAATTTACATTGATGAAATAATAAATTAGTTTATGAAATTCATTTCATGGCATAGAGATTGGTGATACGCCTTTTATGAGAAGCTTATAAGTTTTCATGTGTAAATCAAGCTGGTGGATTTATGAATCCGACATATAATTTAATTTATTGATTAATATCTATAATCTTAACATCTGAAATTACATAAGTGCTTAATGAATTTTTTTTTTAAAAAAATAGAGGAGTGTAATTATGAACTTTTAGTTGAATGGTTTATAATTTACTATGGTTACAATAATTCAAATTAGTATTTTGAATTATTTTCTTAATAGGGAGCCTCAATAATTAATTTTGTGATCCCTACAGTGGTCATATTAAACTACAAGTTTAAATTCTATTTTCTATGAGAAAAGAAGAAACCACCACCTTCTCCTTGTTCAAGCAAAAATAGATCTGAGTTTTTCTTTCCTCCTTGGAATGAAGAGTATCTCTATAAATAGCGATTCTCCTGGCCTAAGAATTCAGTTTTCTATCCAGTACATGTCCACCCAAGTATTGACAGAGTTTGGTTGTAAATTTAGGATCACTGTAGAAGACCATAAATTCAAAGAGGAACTTGCTTCAAGATATATACTCATGCTTTAAGAGGTATTTATTGATTAGTTTTAAGAACGTTTTGTGTGAAATATGCGTTAATATTTGTTTTCTATAAGTAATGTAAATAGTATGATTCTTATATGCTTTCGCTGTGTACTTTTTTTCTAATAATTGGCATCAAGAGTCTACTTATATCTAAATAGATAACAAAAAATATACATATGTCTGATCATGTATAGTTGAGGTGTTTCTTTGAATTTCTTCTCACGAATTTGAGACGTGGCTGCACAGATTTTGTTTGTCATCACAAAAGTTTTCCCTATGTTAATTGATTCATGAATCATATATACCAAAGGGAAAGAAGGTTGGTGGCAGCAGTTTAGGGTTGTAAAGGAGAGAAAGTGGTGTCACATGGCCATTTTTTTATTGTCTAAAATTCTTTTTTTTAAGAAATAAATACTAAATAAATAGCTTGAAAAGAAGTTTGCTAGCAACAAACTTCTCCCCATCTTTTCTTATTATTAGTTTTGTTAAAATTTCTAATCTCGAAGTATCATGCACCAATAAGAGCAAGTGGGAATTGAATTGATTTTAATCGATGGACTTTAATTACAAAAGCATTGTTTTCCTCTTATCCTGCCTATTATATGTATAGAATAAGAACCATGATCAAGAAATAAGCCATTGGGGTGACAAAATAGTAGTTTTCTTGAAAAAATTGCATGTGGCCTTCTTTTTGTATAAAGGAAAGTTTGTTTGGTATTAAGAGTTCATCCCATGATTACCACAATTACATAATAATAAAGTATTGAGTTTATATGATGGTTTAGACCTTCCTCTCTATCAGATGAATTTAACACAAGACATTATGTATTTAATTTCTAGATTGATAAATTGTATTAACTTTACAAAACTAAGTAATATATGATTGGATCAATGTTACTAGAATTAGGTTTTTACTTAAACTAACATCATAATCTGGCATTATATATGTGTATTGCATGTGTAGCTCTCCAATTTCATCGATTGGTTATTTGAGAGGCATGAATATAAATGTATATGATGAGTTTCAATTTAATTATTTAGTATTTATATGACTGTTTTTATTGATCTATTGCAGTATTTTCCAAACTCAGATTCAGTATATGTTCGTTTAACTCATTTAACACTATTTTGGGTAAAATCAAACTTGAGGGTCATAACTATGTTGACTAGTGAAGAAACCTTGACATTGTGTTAACTATGAAAGAGTATAAATTTGATTTCTATGAAGAATGTCCCTTGAAATCAGATGACTAGCCTAGTGATGATGATAAGTTAGCCTATCAGAAATTAAAAAAAGCTAATGAAATGGTGCGGCGTTACATTATGGCTTCAGAGTCAAATGTGTTGCAACACCAGCATCAGAATAAGCATTCTGCTTTTGAGGTTTAGGAGAGTGTCAAATAAATATTTGGTGACCAGGGTCCCGCGTCACCGCAGACTGTCATGATATCTCTTATGAATACTAAGATGACTAAAGATACTTCTGTTAGAGATCATGTTCTAAAGATGATGAGTTTTCTGAATGAACTGAAGGTCATGGGGGCTAAAATTGATAATGACTCATAAGTGGTGATATTTCAATCTTTGCTATACAATTATTAATAATTTTGCATAATCTATAATATGAATAAGATGAGTCTATCTTTAATGCTACTATTGAGTGAGCTATAGGAAAAGAGACTATCATGAAAAAATAGGCACCAGCTAAGAAAGATTTTACCTTTAAATTGAAAAATGGGCAGAGTAAGAAAAAAACTCATAACATGAAGACAATTATGGCTCCAACTGGAGGTGTGAAAACTACAAAAGGCAAATGTTTTAGTTGCAACATGCCAGGTCATTAAAAGTATAACTATCGTGTTTCCTAAGCAAAGAAGAAATAAAAGATAGGCAACTCACTTTTTCTTGTTATTGAAACATTTTTAGTTGTTGTTTCTACCACTTCATGGTGTGCAGATTCAGGAGCCATTAGTTATATCTATAATAATTATGGGTATTTTAAGAAATATACAAGCTGATTAAAGACGTGTAAGACCCCACAAAATTCTAAGATTAGCTCAGCCTGTTAAAGCTTGATAAGGCATCACCGAATTAGAAAAGTTCAGCTAAATATTAGGAAAAGTTGATGTAAACGTAGTGGCTCACCGCGATTAGGCCATATCGCGATGAGTATTGCGATGAGCCTTCCATCACATTGAGTTGAAGCCCATTTCAGCATTTGTCAAATTCCAGTAGCTCACCGCGATTTTTCTGCATTGATGTGAGGCTAAAATCAACAATTGTCATGAATCAGTGAGTCACCGTGATTCCACCATGCTGCGATGGATATAGCGATGGCCCATTAACCACATCGTGGTGAGGCTTTAATATGCATTCCAGTTACAGGATTTCAAATCCCAAGGGAAACTTAAACTTTTCCCATGAGTCAGATCAACCTTAAACACAAAATTAATTCCCTAATGACCTAATTATATCATTATTCACTCAATTTTCCCCAATTACATCATTCTCTCTCAAAAGCAAGAAACCCTAGTTTCAAAATTCACGAACAAGACTCAAGAATTCCTCCAAGAACGCTCAAATATTAACACTCTAAGGTATGTTAGATGTTCATCTATGGGTTTCTTTTACCCATAGAGTCCACGAATCCATTTTCAAGCTACAAGATTGTTGAATTAAGAACTTTTATGTTTGAATTGAATTAAATGTTTGTTCATGTTGTTGTTGGGTTTTAGTCCATGATTGAATTACAAGTTTTTATGTAATTCGTCATCATATATGTTTAACTATATGACCTTTAAGCTAAACCCTTCAATTTGCAAGTTTATTTACGTAGCCATGATCATTGTATGTGTTGTTTATTGTATAGTCTCAAGCATACCCTCCGTGTGTTTGATAAAATACCTATGTGGGTAAAACAGTGACGTTATAACATGAGAATATGTAATCCCCATTCATGTTCAAGTAAATGCATTACAAGTGTTTGATGAAATGCCTTAGCAAGTGAATTATGAAAATATGGCCATTGTTGTGCTTTCAAGATTTATTCTATGCTTTACTCTTTATGATATCAAGTCCTGGGGGTATTTAATACCCGATAATTTAGTTATATACCTCGAGCCAGTGTCAGTTACAGAATAGTCTTAGTTATGTCATGATCAGTAGTAGTCTCAGTTAGATATAGGACTCAAGAAAACTCAGTAAATTCAGTATCAGTCCAGTCCTATTCAGTATTAAGTTTAGTCCTTAGTAAACTCAGTTAATTAATCGAATTCAGTAGTATTCTGTCAGTCAACAGAACCCAGCGAACTTATTTTAGTTCAGTTAAATAGTACGATCAGTAACAGTTCATTCAAGAGTAGTGTGAACTAGGAGATCAGTTCAGTGTCTATTCAGTTAGGAGTAGGATTCAGCACCGAGCGAACTCATGGATGGGGGCATTTCTTCCCGCATAGGGTTTGACCATTAGTAGTAATCCTTGCGTTACAAAACTATGTATCCATCAAAGGTTGAGATATCTTTCTTCCATATATTATAAGGGTTGATACATATCATCCGAGTTTTCCTGCTAGTGAGGGTGAAGAAAGGGCTTTCTATCAGAAAGGTTTAATTCACAACTTGTCATTACCCATGGCATGGTAATGATACCTTCCCAACTAGGGTTACACGTTGGACCCCAAATCTATTTAGAAGGGGGCATGTCGATTAGATGATTACCTCCTCATTCTTAATTTTATATTCAGTCTCAATATAGAACTCAGTCCAGTTCTACAAATTTAGGACTGTCAGACACAGTTATTTAGCTCAGTACAGAACTCAGTATAGTTCCCCAGAGTTGAGACTGTTAGATATAGTGTCTCAGTTATCATTGGTATAGTGTTAGTATACTAGCATATCAGTTATTCAGTATTCAGACTCCATATTCAGTATTATCACGAACTCAGTTATAGTTCATGTATTCATGCATGTACTCTGATTTAGTTATACTTATGTCATTCAGTCAGTATTGTTCATGCATACGAAATAATACATCTCAGCCTACCTCACTTAGCATACCGATACATTCAAAGTACTGATGCATACTTTTTATTTGTTCTATAATGTCTTCTATCATATGTTCAGATGAACGAGCTCCCGATCATACTTAGCAGATCAAATTTTCCATAGTTAGAGTAAGCGGTCAGTACTTATAATTTGACGACATGATCATTCTTTCATTATTTTAGTTTATATCAGTAGTTGGAGTTACTTGGGGATATGCCCTATCGACTCCATATTTTCAAATAGTTTAGAGGCTTTTCATATTAGAATATTTTCTGACAGTTGTCTACAGTATTCAGATTTTTATTATAATATTCATTTCAAATTTGAACCTTATGGCAATTTTTCCCACATTTATCATAGTTTTATTACTACTCCCTCCGTCCCAAATTATGTGTCATCATTTTCTTTTTATTTCATCCTAAAATAAGTGTCGTCGTTCCTTATTTGGCAAGTTTTTAAAGGCATAATTACCCTTTTACCCTTATTGGTCCCACTTAATTAAAAAAAAAGTATTGGCACCTTTTTTGATAAAGGATAATTTGTTAAACTTTACCTTTCCTTATTTCTTAAACTTTGTGTCCGATCAAATGGCGACACATAAAATGGGATGGAGGGAGTATTAAAGTATTATCCAGTCCTCACAGCAGGTACCAGTTATGGATAAGCTTTTGGTCCTTCAGGATTATAAGCACCATGTAGCGTCTGGGGTGCAGACTCGGGGGTGTTACAAAATTTGTATCGTAGACTAAGGTTCAACAGTGTCCTAGGAAGTCTGAAAGCTACATCTAGTAAAGTCTTGTACATGGGTGTGTAGCGCACCACATTTATGGATAGGAGGCTACGATATATTTTTGGAATAGTTTCCCTTCTTTCAATATTTATGTCGTGCGAGTGAGCACAAGATCAAGTTAAAATCTCTATCTAATCTAAGTTTCTTTATAGTTTACAGAATATGCCTCCAAAAAGGACTAAGGAAAGAGGAACAAGAGACCAACCAACACCTCACCCCATCCAGCCAAAATCTCTAGAAGAGCATGTCTCCCACACTGAGGTCAGAGCAACTTTAACCACCCTAGATCATTCTGTGGTAGCCCAGAATGAACACCCAGTTGTTGTTCTGGCTAACCCAGTGGTCATTACTGCTGCTGCCATAATTTAGGATTCAGCTAAATAAACCCTCTATCTTTTACCAGGTTGAAGTAAGATTAGGACCCACAGGAATTTCATGATCAGGTGTAAAAGGTTATAGATATTATGGGGGTGATAGCTAGTAAGAGTGCTGAGCTAGCTGCATATCAGTTATAGGATGTGGCTCACTATTCTTCAAATAGTGGAAAGTAGAAAGGGTTGCAGAATTAGGGCCCATAGAATGGGAGGAGTTTTCCACTACTTTTCTTAATAAGTTATTCCCATAGGAGTTGAGGAAAGCAGAGGTTTTAGAATTTATTAATTTGAAGAAGGGTAATATGACAATGAAAAAGTATTCTCTCAAGTTTACTTAATTATCTAGATACGCTTTTCGCATTGCAACAGATAGCAGGCATAAGATGAGCAAGTTTGTTTCTGGAGCATCTGATAGTGTGGTCAAGGAGTGTAGGACTATAATGCTGATTAATGAGATGGACTTGTATAGACTGATGGTCCATGCTTACTAGATAGAGGAGAAAAATAATAAGGAGAGAGAGAAACAGAACAAGAGAGCTAGAACTGGTACTTTCAACTTTGCTTAGCCTAAGTTAGAGGGTGGGAATCGTTCTCAGTTCTGTCCTAAATCCTCAGTTCTATCCCTTCCTCAGCTAGTGCTCCAGTGCTAAAATTTAAAGATGGCAATAGAGATAAGGTGCTAGGCCCTAAACCTTAGGGTAGTTTAGTAGTGCCTGAACAAATTCTATCTGCCAAAAGTATGGCAGAAACTATCAGTGTATCTGCAGAGCAGGTAGTGATGTATGTTTTAGATTTAGGAAGCTAGGCCACTGAGTCAGATAGTGTCCTCAGGTGGGTTCCCAGAGTCAGCAATAACTGTCCCCCATCCTAGTCAGATCGTCCGAATAAGTAGGGTGCCACATCCAGAGCCACCAGTGGGTAGCACCCAAATAGACTCTATGCTCTTCAGTCCTGATAAGATCAAGACAATTCTCCTAATAAGGTCAATGGTACTTTAAAGGTTTATCATTTACATATTTATGCTTAGCTAGATCCAAGAGCTTCTTGTCCTTTGTTACTCTTTATATAAATGTTGACTTTAGAGTTAGTCCTAAAATTTTAGTAGAGCCTTTCTTAGTCTCTACCCAGTGGGTAAATCCATTATAACCTAACAGGTATATAGGAACTGTCCGATTATGATATTTTAGAAAGTCACTTCAGCAGACTTAGTTGAATTTAAGATGACCAATTTTGATGGCGTTCTCGACTTGGATTGGCTTCATTTATGTTATACCTCAGTAAATTGCAGAAATAGAATCATCCAATTTTAGTTTTCGAATGAACCCATCTTAGAATAGAGGGGTAGTACTTCAGCACTTAGGGGTCAGCTACTTTCTGACCTAAGGGCGATAAAAATGATATCTAAGGGATATGTCTATCATCTAATGCGATTTAAAGACTTCAGTTTAGAAATACTTAATCTTGAATCAGTGTCAATAGCATATGAATTCCCTAATGTGCTTCCCAAAAATCTTCCTAGAGCTTCTCCCAAAAGGTAAATAGACTTCGAAATTGAACTTCTTCTAAATACTCAGCCCATACCTATTCCACTATATCGAATGACACCTGTAGAACTCAGAGAATTAAAGGAACAGTTGAAGGATCTCCTAGATAAGGGATTCATCAGGCCCAGTGTGTCCCCGTGGCGTGTATAGGTTTTATTCATGCACAAGAAAGACAGTTCTCTCAGAATATGCATAGACTACAGTCAGTTAAACAGAGTCACGATTAATAAAAAGTATTTACTTCCTAGAATCAATGACTTATTTGACCAACTTCAGGGCATCAGTTACTTTTCCAAGATAGAACTCAGATCGGGCTATCATCAGCTTAGAGGCAAAGAATGTGACATCCCGAGACAGCTTTCCGTACTCGGTATAATCACTTTAAATTCTTAGTCATATCCTTTTGTCTTACCAATACCCCAGTAGCTTTCATGGACTTGATAAACCATGTAACATCCCATATTTTGCTAGTACTTGTTCCAATTATATGGAACCTGGTATAGCCTTGTGGTATAGGTAACAGATGAGATTTATTGTTCAAGTATTAATAGTGTAGATGGAATTATAGATGCTGCCCGAACAGTTTAATGTGATACGACTAAGTTAACGTCGATACAAATATTTAAACTTGGGATCATAAGTTTGTATTTTAAATCTTAAGTTTAAAATGACCAAGTGTGTATAATTTTAAGGTTAGATTAAAGGGGTTAGGATCTAAAAATGGAACAAAATATTGAGGTGCTTTCTTGACTTAATTAAACTAGAAGGTGAGTCACCTACTTGAGCTATATGAGCAAAGTTAATGGACCAAGTCCATGAATCAGATTTGGGTCTTTATTAGAATACTTATTTGGGCCCAAATTAAGTAAAAGAGTAAGAAAAATGGAAAAAGGCCCAATGCTCAAATCTGCCAAGGCCCAAATATAATTGTGCCCAACT
This sequence comes from Capsicum annuum, assembly GCF_002878395.1. NCBI lineage: Eukaryota > Viridiplantae > Streptophyta > Magnoliopsida > Solanales > Solanaceae > Capsicum > Capsicum annuum. The sequence continues at coordinate 95,231,538 of NC_061121.1, forward strand.
AAGAAATTAAGCAAGTAGGTGTATCACCTACTTTGACATTTTGAGCTGCTTGAAATCTTTAAGTAGTTGCATTGCCTACTTGGACCAATTTGATTAAATTTGTGGTCCAAAATCAGCTAGGTGAATGGCCAAAAATAGAGGCTTTATAAGAAGAAGTTTCTGGTCATTTCTCTTATTATTAAGTCATAAATAAGGGTTACCCTTCACAAACTCTCTCTACTTTCTTTTCAAAAACTAGGAGCAACCCTATTTTCCTTTCGAGGGTTCTTGAAGAAACCCCAACCTTTGTAGCCTAAGGTAAGTGAAAACACTTATGTTTTAGCTTAATTATGTCCTAGAAGCTGAAGAAAATATACTGCAGGTGCCTAATTATAAATACATGGCAGAACATAAAACAAACTACTTGCTCACTTTTTCCTGGTTATTAAGAGATCTCTTTTCTTCTTTGGTTTAAAGTGTGAAGGAAAGTAAAAGTTGAAGTTCTTAAGGTGTTCAAATTTAAAATAATAAGTTGCAGAATTGAGGTAAGGTGAATTCTCTACTTTGTTCTCCGTGTATATGAATTTGATAGAGAATTATAGATGTTTTGTTATTAAGAACTCAAGAGATAATGAGTTTAATAATTGATTGCTACAATAAAAGGAATTTGGGGCTGTTTGTGGAATATTTTGTGTGTATATGTTGTGGGTTATCAGGTTTTTGTTGGAGAAAGTTGTGAATAACTCGAATTGAAATATACAAGAAAGGTGTGGTGGTACACTACTGAATTAATTATTGTATTTGTTACTGTGCAATCTGTTTTGTGTATTGTTTAGAATGTGTAATGAAACTGAAGTGGTTTCTGTGAATCTTATAAGAACATGTATGGTATGTGGGTGTAATTAGAGGAGAAAAAGGTTAAGATAACACCCTTGATTGATAGAGTAAAGGCTTACTGTCAAATTGTTTTTTTGGTGAAGTTAAATAGCGAAAATATGACGGTTGGTTTCTAATATTAGTTTTCCATATATTTCAATGAATATAAGTAATCTAAAAGGGTGGGAAGTCAAGTTTGTATGGTATTGGAGTTGTACAACCAGGTATGTAAGGCACACTCCATTATGTACCCTTTGGCATGAAATCGAACATTTGTTCCATCAAGTAAGCTTAAAAGGTTATCCTATAATAAGTTATACGTAATAGCAGCACATTACATTCCATGTAGCCAATGACCTTGTTCCCTCTTTATAATGTGTTAGAACACCTTGATATATGCTTATTATTTGACCTGCACATCTATTTTTACTAGAAAATTTTAAAAGTTCTCCGTTTACTCAAATAAGACCCATGTGTATTTTTAGCTTCTAAACACTTCATTTTATGTTCCAACAGCTCCCTACCTTATTTTTGTTGCATTAAGTATCCATTTATATGTATTTTATTAGCAGATTATTGGTTCAAGGTACCATAATGTGTTGATCACCAAAGTAAAAATCTCAAAGGCAAAATAAACTAAGTAACTCAAATCTGTAAAATGAGTGGCAGCTCTGGGGCAACATGGGCCGATCTCGATACCTTTATGTATGGGTGGAAGCTCAGGGGCATAAGCCTAGCATGGGCTGATCCCAATCTTTATATGTAGGTAGTAGCTCAGGGGCGTAAGCCTAGCATTGGATAATCCTAATTTGTCTATTTACCACTGATCAACTGGTCATTTGCATCATGTATGGCTTACAAAGATTATGAAGTAATAAAGGTCAAAATGAAGAAAGGAATGTAATGTATGTAGTCCCATATGTATATATAAAGATGGTCTACTAGTACTACTTATACACTTGTATTTGATTTCAATTGAGCTCTTATATCGTGTGTTTTTACCTTTAGCCTTACATATTCAGCACATATTTTTGTACTGATGTCCCTTACGTGGGACATGCATTTCATGCTACAGGCACAGGTACTTCAGTTCATACAACTCACTAGTAGGAGCGCAGGCTTTTCAGTAACTATTGGTGAGCTCTAGGTTAATTTAGGGCTTTTCGAGTCTGTTTTATATATTTTGGTATTATACAGTGAGTCAAGATTAGGGCGGGGGTTTGTCCCGACCCTATCTAAGTCTATGTATCTTTTAGAGGCTTTGTAGACTAATGTAAAGTTATGGTAGTGTTTGTCTTTAGATGTAGTGGCCCCAACGTCCAAGTGTTGTATATATAAGTTTGTGCTTGCCTGTGTAATTATTCTTATTGATACATAATATCATGTTGGTTAGAACCTTTGGTTTTCATAGTTACATGCATGAGAAGTACAAGGTTATGAATTGGTTCTCTCGGGCCTTTACGGCTACGGGTGCCTGTCCGCCCCAATAGGAGTTGAGGCATGACAAAACTGGTATCAGAGTAGGTCATCCTAAGGTATTACAAAGCTGTGTCTATATAGAGTGTTGTTTATGGGCGTTTTGTGCACCACATCTTTAAACAGGAGGCTATGGTATATTTAGGGGTTGTTTCTTTTTCTTTATATCTTAGATCATGCAATAGAGCCCATTTTGTAGGTGATGTCATGTTTAACCATTGAACCTATTTTTTTCCTTTTACTATAGTAAAGATGCCAGTTACAAGAAGGGGTAAGAATATAGGTAAGCGAATAGACGTGGCTACCAGAGAGTGGACCAGCAAATCACCACCTACACGGGCTAATCAAAGCGAGGCTCAAGCTGAGTTTTTATCCTAAACTTATTCTACTCCTCCATATCTAGAAGATCTAAGAAGGAGAAGAACCGCGTCCTCAGAACCACCTACCAATGCTATAGACCAAGATCAAAGAAATGCGGTGCAATTATTGGCTCGTATATTTGCTGGACAAGCTCAAGGACAAGCCATTTCAACCACCGGTTCTAGTGGTGAAGATAGGGAAACTAACTTGTGAATGCAGGATTTTATTAAATTGTATCCTCCCATATTTACTGGATCAGATCTTAATGAAGACCCACATGACTTTATTGATCAAATCCGAAGGGCTCTAGAGGTCATGCATGTATTAGGTAAAGAAACAATTGAGCTAGTAGCATGTAGATTTAATGGGGAGGCCATATTTGGTATAAAGACTGGAAACGATCTAGGGGTATTGATGCACCTTCAGCTACTTGGAAAGAATTTAAAGAGGCATTTCTTGATCATTACCTTCCATTTGAGATTCGAGAAGCCCATTTGGATTAGTTCTTAAATCTTCATTAAGGGAAGATGAGCGTGAAAGAGTATAGCCTCCAGTTTAATTCTTTAGCTAGGTATGCTCCTAATGTAGTAGCTACAATGGATGATAGAGTTCATCGATATGTGGATAGATTGGATCCATATCTAGTTAGAGATTTGTACTATTGCTGCTTTGAATAAAGACATGGTCATAGCAAGGATACAAGCATTTGCATAAAAAATAGAGGATCAAAGGCAAAGAAGAAGAACACAAGATTTGGAAAGAGGGTATTCCAAGAGGACTAGATCTATGGGGTAATTTATGGAATCCGAAGGAGAGTTTAGGCCTCGATTTTCTAATAGACCACCTAGGCTATAATCTTCTTATTCTGCAGCTAGTGCTCCACCATAGTTTTAAGGGTTTAAAGGCAACCAGTTTAGGCAAAGAAGTGAGAGTCAAAGTTCAAGAACATCGAGGTATCAAGAGCAAGGAAGTATGAGCCAATTAAGGCCTCCTCGGTAGCCATGTAAACAATGTGGAAATCTTTATTTAGGTGCATGTTGGTTCGAGAAAAATGCTTGTTTTTGGTGTGGTACGCCAGGACATATAATGAGAGAATGCCCTCAAAGTGGCATAGATGGTATGGCACGACCTACTGGATCAGTCATTGCAACATCATCATCGGTACAACCAATGGGTCATGGTAGATGTACTAAAGGAGGATTTATCTCTAGTGGAGTTCAGAATCGTATATATGTTTTAGAGGATCGACAAAATTTAGAGGCTTCTCCAGATGTGGTTATTGGTACATTGTCCATCTTTTCACATGATATATATGCATTAGTTGATCTGGGTTCTACATTATCATATGTCACTCCATTGGTTGCTGAAAAGTTCAAAAAAACATCAGAATTGCTAGTTAAGCCACTTAAAGTATCTAAGCCGATTGGTGAATCTATTATAGCTAGGAGAGTGTACTGAAATTGTATAATAACTATTTGTGGTTGTGATATAATGGATGACCTAGTTGAGTTAGAAATGGTAGATTTTGATGCTATAACGGGTATGTATTGGTTGGCTTCTTGTTATGCCATAGTAGATTGTCAAACTAAGAAGGTGTATTTCCATTTTCCAAAAGAGGAAATCCTTGAATGGAGGGGTAATATTTGTGCACCAAAAGCTAAATTTATTTTTTATTTTTCAGCAAAAAGGATGATTTCGAAGGGTTACATATGTCATCTAGTTAGGGTGAAGTATACAAATGCTGAGCCACCAACTCTTCAAACTATTTAAGTAGTAAATGAATTTCCCGATGTATTTCCTAAAGATCTTCCAGGTTTGACTCTAGAATGAGAAGTAGAGTTAGGTATTGATGTGATTTCAAGTACCCAACCAATTTCAATTCCTTCGTATAGAATGGCCCCGACAGAGTTACGAGAGTTGAAAGAGCAATTGAAATACTTAATTGAAAAAGGATTCATAAGTCTTTGTATGTCCCCTTGGGGAGCACTAGTGTTATTTATGTGTATGAAGGATGGCCTATTGAGAATGTGTATTGACTATCATGCAACTGAACAAGGTGACTATTAAGAACAAATATCCTCTTCTAAGAATTGATGACTTATTTAATTAGTTGTAACGCGCCAACTAGTTTTCAAAGACTGATTTGAGGTCTGGTTACCATCAAATGAGAGTCAAAGAGAAGGACATACCCAAGACAGCTTTTTGAACATGGTGTGGTCATTATGAGTTTTTAGTCATGTCCTTTGGGCTAACTAATACACCTACAACTTTTATGAATTTGATGAATAGGGTGTTCAAGCCATTCTTGTATGTGTTTGTTATAGTTTTTATAGATGATGTTCTGGTTTATTTGAGATCAAATAAGGACTATGCTAATCACTTACGATAGGTGTTATAGATTCTTTGTGATCTTAAGCTATATGCAAAGTTCTCCATTTGTGAGTTTTGGTTAAAATCTGTGGCATTCTTAGGCCATATTGTATCTGATGAAGGGATAAAAATTGATACTAAAAGGATAGAGGCCGTGAAGAACTAGCCAAGACCTATAACGCCCATGGAGGTTCGTAGTTTCCTTTGTTTGGCAAGTTATTATATAAGGTTTGTTGAAGGATTTTCTTTAATTTTTGCACGTTTAAAAAATCTAACACACAAAGCATCCAAGTTCCAATAGAATGATGCTTGTGAAAGTAGTTTCCAAGATCTGAAGAATAAGTTGACTTCTACACCCATATTGGTACTTCAAGAAGGCACAGAAGGGTATGCAGTGTATTGTGACGCTTCAAGAATTGGCTTAGGGTGTGTATTGATGCATCATGGTAAAGTTATAGCATATGCCTCAAGACAATTGCAGCCACATGAGAAAAATTATCCAACTCATGATCTGGAGCTAGCAGTGGTTATATTTGCCTTAAAGATATGGTGTCACTACTTGTATGGGATTCATGTTGACATATATACGGACCACAAGAGTTTGCAATATATCTTTAATCAGAAGGACCAAAATTTGAGGTAGAGAAGTTGGCTTAAATTATTAAAAGACTATGATGTTGATATTTTGTATTATTTGGGAAAAGCAAATATGGTAGCTGATGCATTAAGTCGAAAGTCTATGGTGGTCACTTATGGGCAATCCATAGAACGACAAGGGATGACTAAGGATCTATACCATCTAGCGAATTTGGGGGTTGGCCTTCTTGAAACTCCATATGAGGGGCTTATTGTGTATAATGTTGTAGAATCTTTACTAGTAGCTGAAGTAAAAGAGAAGCAATAAGCAGATCCCATTCTATTACAGCTTAAGGAGACTGTGCAATGTGGTATGACAAATGCATTTGAGCTTACGCAAGAGGGAGTACTTTGGTGACAAAATAGATTATGTGTGCCTAATGTAGATAGGCTAAGAAAGGATTATGATAGAAGCATATCATTCAAGGTATTCCTTCCATCCAGAGTCAACAAAAATGTATCATGATTTGAAAGGGATGTATTGGTGGGGTGACATGAAGAAGAACATTGCAGAGTTTGTAGCCAAATGTCCAAATTGTCAAAGAGTTAAAGTAGAGCTCCAAAAGCCAGGGGTTTATATGCAATGTATATATCTTCCAATCTGGAAGTGGGACATAATCAACATGCATTTTTTCACTAGTTTTCCTTGGATATCTCGAAGGTTTGATTCTATATGGGTGATATTTGATAGTCTTACCAAATCAGCATAGTCTTACCAAATCAACACACTTTCTACCGGTTAGGACCACTTACATAGTTGAAGAATATGCCAAATTATATATTAAAGAGATAGTTCAGTTGCACAGATTTCAAATCTCTATTATATCAGATCGAGCAGCTCAATTTACTACAAGGTTTTGGAAGCCTTTCCAGAGAAATTTGGGAACACAAATGAATCTAAGTATAACTTTTCACCCTCAAACAGATGGACAAGCAGAACATACCATTCAAATAGTTGAAGATATGCTGCGAGCTTGTGTATTAGACTTTAAAGGTAGTTGGGATGACCGTTCACCTCTCATCGATTTATCCTATAATAATAGCTATCATTAAAGTATAAAAATGGCACCATATGAAGCTTTGTATGAAAGAAAGTGTAATCACCAATTAGATGGTTTAAAGAGGGTGAAACTTTTTTATTCGGACCAGATCTTGTTCATCAAGCTATGAAAAAAATTAAAGTGATCCAACAACAGCTAAAAACAGCCCAAAGTTGACACGTCATATGCAGATGTTAAAAGAAGAGGGAGAGAGTTTTCTATAGGTGATTGGGTATTCTTGAAAGTGTCACCAATGAAGGGGTTATGAGATTTGGTAAGAAAGGAAAACTATGTCCTCGTTATATAGGCCCATACAAGATTACTCGGAGGTTTGGCCAAGTCGCCTATGAATTAGAGCTACCCCAAGCGCTCTCAACAGTCCATTCAGTATTTCACGTCTCAATGCTTCAAAAGTGCATGGGAGATCCATCTCATATAACTCCTACTGAAAATGTACAAGTTATGGAAGATCTTACCTATGAAGAAATACCTATTGCTATCCTAGGTCGACAAGTTAAGAAGTTAAGAAATAAAGAAATAGCTTCTCTAAAAGTGCTTTGGAGGAACCAACAAGTAGAAGAGATAACATGGAAAGCTGAAGAAGTGATGGAATCTAAGTACCCCCATTTGTTCAAATACGAATAGAAAGTCCAAGATGTTAAATTAGAGCAATAACAAGTAAGTTTAATATATAAATACTATGTGATAATAGGGATATTAAACTTAGGCTTGAACTTGTTTTGGTTGGATAGTTATGCTAACATTCGAGGACGAATGTTCCTAAAGGGGGAAGGATATAACATCCCATATTTTGCTTGTACTTGTTCCAATTATATGGAACCTGGTATAGCCTTGTGGTATATGTAACAGATGAGATTTTCTACACAAGTGTTAATGGTGTAGAGGGAATTATAGATGGTACCCTACAGTTTAATCTGATGCGACCAAGTTAACTTCGATACAACTATTTAAACTTGGGATCATAAGTTTGTATTTTAATCTAAAGTTTAAAGTGACCAAGTGTGTATAAGTTTAAGGTTAGATTAAAAGGGTTAGGAGCTGAAAATGGAATAAAATACTAAGGTACTTGCTTGACTTAATTAACCTAGTAGGTGAGTTACCTACTTGAGCTATATTAGCCAAGTTAACGGACCAAGTCCATGAATCAGGTTTGGGCCTTTATTAGAATACTTATTTGGGCCCAAATTAAGTAAACGAAGAAGAAAAATTGAAAAAGGCCCAATGCTCAAATCTTCCAAGGCCCAAATATAATTAAGCCCAACTAAGAAATTAAGCAAGTAGGTGCATCACCTACTTGGACCAATTTGATGAAATTTGTGGTCCAAAATCAGATAGGTGGATGGTACAAAATAGAGGCTTTATAAGCAGAAGTTGCTGGTCATTTTCCTCATTATTAAGTCATAAAGAATGGTTACACTTCACAAACTCTCTCTACTTCCTTTTAAGAAACTAGGACCAGCTCTATTTTCCTTTCTAGGATTATTGAAGAAACCCCAACCTTTGCAGCCCAAGGTAAGTGAAAAAACTTAAGTTTTAGATTAATTATCTCATGGAAGCTTAGGAAAATATGCTACATGTGAAAATATATGGCAGAATATAGAACAAACTACTTGCTCACTTTGTCTTGGTTATTAAGAGATCTATTTTCTTCTTTGGTTTAAAGTGTGAAGGAAAGTGAAAGTTGGAGTTCTTAAGGAGTTCAAATTTAAAAGAAGAAGTCTTAGAATATAGGTAATGTGAGTGCTCCATTTTGTTCTCCGTGTATATGAATTTGATAGAGAATTGTGTTGTTATTTAGAATTAAAGAGATGATGAGTTTAATAATTGATTGCTACAATAAAAGGAATTTGGGGGTTTTTTGTGTAATATTTTGTTTGTATATGTTGTGGGCTGCCAGGTTTTTGTTGGAGAAAGGTGTGACTAATTTGAATTGAAATATGCAAGAAAGGTATGGTGGTACACCACCAAATTAATTATTGCATTTGTTACTGCACAATCTATTTTGCGTATTATTTGGAATGTGTAATGAAGCTGAAGTGGTTTCTGCGAATCTTATAAGAACATGTATAGTACGTGGGTGTAGTTATAGGAGAAAAAATTTTAAGATAACACCCTTGATTGAAAGAGTAAATGCTTACTAGCCAATTACTGTTTTGGTAAAGTTAAATGGGTAAAATATGATGGTTGGTTGCTAATATTAGTTTTCCATATATTTCATTGTAGATAAGTAATCTAAAAGGGTGACGAGTCAAGTTAGGCTAGTATTGGAGTTGTACAACCAGGAATGTAAGTCATATTCCATTATGTACCCTCTGGCATTAAATCGAACATTTGTTCCATCAAGTTAGCTTCCAAGGTTATCCTATAACAAGTGATACGTAATAGCATCACATTACATTCCATGTGGCCAATGACCATGTTCCAACTCTCTAATGCGTTAAAACACCTCAATACATGCTTATTATTTGACCTGCATATCTATTTTCACTAGAAAATTACAGAAGTTCTCCGTTTACTCAAATAAGACCCATGTGTATTTTCAGCTTCTAAACACTTCATTTTGTGTGCCAATATCTCCCTACCACATTGTTGTTGCTTTAAGTATCCATTTATATGTCTCTTATTGTCAGATTATTGGTTCAAGGTACCACAATGTGATGACCACCAAAGTAACAATCTCAAAGGCTAAATAAATTAAGTAACGCAAATCTATAAAATTAGTGGCAACTCAGGGGTGTAAGCCTAGCATGGGCCATTCTCGATACCTTTATATGTGGGTGATAGCTCAGGGGCATAAGCCTAGCATGGGCCGATCTCAATATTTATATATAGGTGGCAGCTCAGGGGCGTAAGCCTAGCATGGGCCGAGCCTAATTTATCTATTTACCACTGATCAGCTGGTCATTTGCATCATATATGTCTTACAAAGATTATAAAGTAAGAAAGATAAAAATGAAGAAAGGAATATAATGTATGTAGTCCCACAAGTATATATAAAGGTGGTCTACTAGTACTACTTATACACTTGTATCTGATTTCTATTAAGCTCTTGTATCGTGTGTTGCTACCTTCAGCCTTACATATTTAGTACATATTTTTGTACTGACGTCCCTCACGAGGGACCTGCATTTAGTTCATAAAACTCACTAGTAAGAGCGCAGGCTTTCCAGTTACTATTGGTGAGCTCCAGGTTGATTAGGGGCTTTTCAAGTTTGTTCTATATATTTTGGTATTATGTAGTGAGTCAAGAGTAGGGAGGGGGTTTGTCCCGACCCTAACTAAGTCTATGTATCTTTTAGAGGCTTTGTAGACCAATTTAAAATTATGGTAGTATTTGTCTTTAGACGTGGTGGCCCCAACGGCCAAGTGTTGTATATAAAAGTTTGTGCTTGCCTATGAAATTATTCTCATCGATACATAATATCATGTTGGTTAGAACCTTTGGTTGTCATAGTTACATGCATGATAAGTACAAAGTTATGAATTGGTTCTCTTGAGCCTTTACGGCTATGGGTGCCTGCCCGCCCCAATAGGAGTTAAGGCATGACAAACCATGTGTTCAAGAATTACTTAGACATGTTCTTCATAGTCTTCATAGATGAAATTCTTGTCTACTTCCTCAATGAGCAGGACCATGCAGACCATCTCAGAATAGTATTGCAGACTTTCTGAAACCATCAGATATTTGCCAAATTCCGTAAGTGCAAATTTTTCCTAAGGTCGGAAGCTTTCTTTGGTCATATAATTTCCAGTGATGGCATTAGAATTGATCCCCAAGAGACTGAAGTAGTAAGAAACTGGCCCACACCTATATCTCCATCAGATATCAGGAGTTTCTTGGGTTTGGCCTGCTATTACCGACAGTTTGTTGAGGGATTTTCATTTATTTCATCCCCTATGTCTAGATTAACTTAGAAGAAAGTCAAATTTCATTGGTCAATTTCTTGTGAGAAGAGTTTTTAGGTATTGAAGACTCAACTCACTATAGCTCTAGTTTTTACCCTACCAGATGGTTGTTGTATACTGGGATACATCTAAAGTGGGTTTGGGTTGTGTCCTAATGCAAATAGGTAAGGTCATAGCCTATTCCTCCGGGCAGCTTAATCCCCACAAGAAGAACTATACTACTTATAATCGTGAGCTAGCAGCTGTAATTTTTTTCTTAAAGATTTGAAGGTACTATTTTTATGGGGTACACGTTGACATGTTCACTGACAATAAGATCCTTTCATATATATTTTCTCAAAAAGATCTTAACCTCCGCCAGAAAAGGTGGTTGGAGTTGTTGAAAGATTATGACATGAGTGTTCTTCACCATCCGAGCAAGGCCAATGTAGTGGTTGATGCTCTCAGTGGAATGTTTATAAGTAGTGTTTCTCATGTTGAGGATAGTAAGAAGAAGTTAGCTGAGGAAGTACATTTGCTTCTCTGACTAGTTGTTCTCTTAGTCGATTCAGTAGAAGGAAGTGTATGGGTTCAAAACTGTTCAGACTCATCCCTAGTTCCCAAAGTAAAGGAAAAGAAGGATAGAGATCCCAGTCTTGTTAAGTTGAAAGAGTCAGTCATAGATCATAAAGTAAAGGTTTTCTCCCAAGAGGGAGATAGTGTGTTGCATTGTCACGGTCGAATGTGTGTGCCAAGTATAGATGACCTGATATAATGAATTCTTATAAAGGCGCATAGTACGCGTTACTCTATTCATCCAGGGGCCACTAAGATGTACCGCAATTTCTGGGAGATCTATTAGTAGAGTTGGATGAACAGAGATATTGCAGAATTTATGGCTAGGTGCTCTGCATGTCAGCAGGTCAAGATTGAACATCAGAAACCTTGTCGGTCCATGCAAGAGTTCAGTATTCCTACTTGGAAGTGGGAAGAAGTGAACATATACTTTATGATAGGTTTGCCTCGTACTTGTCATCAGGATAATTCAGTCTTGGTCATTATAGACAAAATGACCAAGTCATATCATTTCTTACCAGTCCATACTTCTTATTCAGCCGAGGATTATGCCAAGCTCTATGTCCGAGAGTTGTTCAGATTGCATGGAGTCCCATTTTCCATTATCTTAGATAGAGGTGCGCAGTTCACCTTTCATTTCTGGAATGCATTCCAAAAGGGTCTTGTCACCCGAGTCCACCTTAGTACATCCTTTCATCCTCAGATAGATAGTCAAGCATAAAGGACCATCCAGACTTTAGACAATATGTTGTGAGCATGCATGATTGATTTTAAAGGTAGTTAGGATGACTACTTGCCTTTGATTAAATTCACATATAACAATAGCTGTCATTCCAGTATTAAGATGGCTTTATTTGAGGTGCTCTATGGAAGGAGATATAGATCTCCCGTTGGTTCGTTTGAAGTGGGTGAGGCCATAATAGCCAGGCCTGACCTTGTGTTTGATGCCTAGGAAAAAGTCTAGTTGATCATGGAAAGGCTTAAGACAACTCAAAGCCGATAGAAGTCATAAGCAGATGTGAGCAGAAAGGATACTGAGTTCAATATTAGTGACTTTGTATATTTAAAAATCTCTACTATAAAGGGAGTGAAGAGATTTGGCAAGAAGGGGAAACTCAATCACCGATATATTGGTCCTTACAGAATTCTTAGCCATTTTGGAAAGATAGCATATGAGCTTGAGTTGTCTTCAGATTTAGCTTCATTTTATCTATTATTTCACGTCTCCTTGCTTAAGAAGTGCATAGGTGACCCAACAGTTGTAGTACCTATAGAAGGTATAGATGTTCAGAACAGTCCCTCTTATGAAGAGGTCCCAATCGAAATCCTTGATTTTCAGATTTACAGACTGAGGAACAAAGAAGTCCCTCTAGTCAAAGTTCTTTAGCAGAGCCAGTCCATTGAGGGAGCTACTTAGGAAGCAGAAGTAGACATGTGATCTAAGTATCCCCACCTCTTCTCCGCAAACTTAGACTCAGCCTAAGGTAAAAGTTTTTCTTAAACTTACTCAGTTTCATGCTCAGATTTCCGTTATAAGCTTGGTATCAATTACCATTGCATATTTAGTCATATATTCCTGAGTTAATTTAGTTATTTATTTATTCAACAAATATGCATACTTAGTATGAGAAACTCAGCGTATTAGTAATCCCAGTAACGCATTCATGAAACCAGCTCAGTCGTTTACTCATGCATAAGATATGCATGTTCAGTATGAAATTTTAGTATACCAGTAATGTCAATCATATAATCATATCTTAGATCTTCATGTCCAATCTTTAAGTTTAGTCAATTAGCATTCTCAGCCTAGTCAGTCTCATTCAAGGATGAATATTCCTAAGGGGGAGATATTGTAAGATCCTAAAAAATTTAAAGCTTAGCTTAGCCCGTTAAAGCTTTATAAGGGGTCCCCGACTTAGAAATGTTTAGCTCAATATTAGGACAAGTTGATGTAAAAATAGTAGCTTACTGCGATTAGACTGCATCACAGTAAGTATCGCAATGAGCCCTCTATTGCATTGTGTTGATGTCCATTTCAGCATTTGTCAAATTCCAGTAGCTCACCGTGATTTTCTCACATAGTGCTAAGGCTCAAATCGATAATTGTCACAAACCAGTGAGTCACCGCAATTCCATTGTGCTGCAGTGGATATAGCAATGACCCAATGACCGCATCGCGGTAAGGCTTCAATATGCATTCCAGTTACCAGATTTGAAATCCCAAGGGAAACTTAGACTTTTTCGACGACTCAAATCAATTATATCATTATTAACTTAATTTTTCCACAATTACGTCATTCTCTCTCAAAAGAAAGAAACCCTAGTTTCAAAATTGAAGAACAAGGCTCAAGAATTCCTCCAAGAACCTTCAAGGATTAAAACTCTAAGGTATGTTAGCTGTTCATCTATGGGTTCCTTTCACCCATAGAGTCCACGAATCCGTTTTGAAGTTACAAGATTGTTGAATTATGAACTTCCATGTTAGAACTGAATTGAATGTATGTTCATGTTTTGGTTGGGTCTTAGTCTATGAATGAATTACAAGTTTTTATGGAATTCGTCATAATATATGTTTAATTACGTGACTTTTATGCTAAACCCTTCAATTTGCAAGTTCATTGATGTATCCATGATCATCATATGCATTGTTTATTGTATAGTCTCAAGCGTACCCTCTATGTGTTTTATAAAAAGCCTATATGGGTGAAAAAGTTCCATTATAACATGATAACATGTAATCCCCATTTATGCTCAAGTAATTGCATTACAAGTGTTTGATAAAATGCCTTAGCAAGTGAACTATGAAAATATGGCCATTGTTGTGCTTTCAAGATTTATGCTATGATTTACGCTTTACACTATTGAGTACTAGAGGTATTTAATACTAGACAATTTAGTTGTATACCTAGAGCCAATGTCAGTTACAGAATAGTCTCAGGCATGTCAAGATTAGTAGTACTCTAAGTCAAATACAAAACTCAGGAAAACTCAGTTTAAGTCCAGTCCCGCTCAGTATTAAGTTCAGTCCTCAGCAACACTACAAGAAAATATATAATTGGCAACAATATTTTTACAACAAAAATAATATTATCAAGAAACGACAACAACCTCATTTAGTGGGTATAACATAAAACCTTTAGCCACAAGTTTTTTCTTGTTCACAAATATTCTAATCTTGTTGCCATATATTATGGGCAAAATAATTAATTTAAATTTTAAATAATTTGGAAACAATATACTTTTGTTGTTGCCAAAAATATTTACATTGTTGGTGAAACTTAAATTTTGTCTACAAAATCATTTGTTTTGCTGCATAAAATTGTTTATCAATTATTTTTCATATTTAGCTAGTAATAACGCGGCAATATTTCCCTCCAACTCCCAATTTTTTGTCAAAATCACTTTTATTCCAAAACCCTTTAGCGGTTTAGTGGCCCCTCAATCACGCTTCAGGTTCAAGCAAAGCTTTCAAGAGTTATCGAGTTTCCAGAGCTTTCTCAACCCAGACCTAGGCTTCAAAGGTAATTAGCTTCTTCCCTTTAATTTTAGTAGTTTTAAGTTTAGGATTTTAATTTCTCATGTAAGCATACACGTAGTTTATTAGATTTGCAATTATTTTTGGTACAAATGGAATAATTTGTCATATTTGCAATTATTTTGGGTACAAATGGATTCTTCAGTTGTGCAATTAACTTCATTAGTTAACAATCAAATCTAAGGATCCTTATTTAGTTAAGAGACTAGAGATTTGCTATTTCCTCAAAGTAAAATTAGGGCTTGAACTTTAAGTTGGCGTTTGTCCACGAAAATTATAATTTTTTTGGATTTGGAGTTGTGTTTGCCCATGAATATAAATTGGGGTTGTTTTTGAGTAGTTAGTCATAACACACTTATATGTGGTTTATGTAAGCATTTGAAGGTTGATAAAGAAGAGTCTTACTTTCATAAAATGGTGAAGTGTGGGTTAGACCGTGATGCTTTCATGTTAACACAATCATTGGCGCATATTGTAAGTTGGGTATGGTGCAGAAAGCGGATGTAATACTTAATAATGCAGTTCCTGATGTGTTTACTTTTTGCTCACTTATTTATGGATTATGTAAGGATGGTGACATCGAAAGAGCCAAGAGTTTGTTTCAAGAAGATAACAGGTGGGAAAGCCTTAACTTAAATTTGTTAAATTTGGATACGAAGATGACTGAAAATATGAGCAAGAATCACATTATAGATAGCATTTACAATGCAAATCCAGTTTATCTTAAATCCAATTTAACAGCTTGAGAAATTCTTCCTTAAGAAACCTCAACACTAGCATCTATACCAAGGAACCTGTCAATAATAACAATAACAACAGTGAGAGCACCAATGGAAATAACTCCGCTGACAAAAGGTTTAAGACTCTGCCTGTTGCTAAGACACTACTAAAGAATGAGGTTCTTGGTGGATATATATCTTTTGGTAACAATGACTTTCATTTATATTCACTTTTCAAATCCAACTCCAAGTTGTATTTGAGATTCTTTTGTCCAAAGTCCATACTTCTACTATTTACCTCTTTCTAACGATTGAATGTTGTCACAACTAACTAAACTTTAACAAAATCCTTTAGTCTTTTTTAATGTTCAGCTCATTACAAATTGTAATGTAATTCTACAGTAATATAACTTGTTACATTTCTTAATCATTATTTATAACTATTATTTGGGTAGTATAAGTTCTAGTCTACTAATTAATACAATATTACTCTATACATTACTGTGCTTATATCAATCTGTTATGTACTACAGTCCAAACCAGTTACCCACTTGTATGTTTCAATACTAACTCATAATATGTTCCAACACACACTCTTAATGCCATTTCTTGTGATGTAATGCCATTATACGTAAGTAATTTTTTAGCAATGTTCCCTTATATAGTTGTCCAATGCCTATTTCCACCACATCAACATTACTACATGTGTCTTTGTTACATTATACTACAACTATATGCATTATTTTGCAACTATACCATTGTATTCTGTCTCCTATGTCTAATGCTATCAATGCCCTTTGTTGGTTATTGTTACGGTGTCATTTTCCTCAAATTGTGTTGTTATCATGCTATCATTCATTTTATTCTTTCATAAGCACCAATCAACAATTTTAAATGCTCCTGCAATCTGTGCAATATTGTTTATATTAAACTTGTTGTATCGTGCACATTACAATGAAACAACACTGTACTACACACATTACTCCTCATTCTTCGTACTGTATTGCCTCATATATTTCAACCCTTCTTGTATACCAAACATTAGTCTAATTATGCACGCCCACCTACACTAACAGTTGTAGCCAATAAATGTGTTGTTATCTTAAAGCATACTATAGTACTGTACTACATTTTACTCTCTCACAGTGGACCAACATTAATTTCACAACGTGGTGCTATTTAGTTAAATTGTATAAGCCTAGTAACAATACAATTTGTAGGTTTCTTGTTGTTTGTATTTTTATATTAGAGTGTCTTGTATTGATTTTAAAACCCGCAATTAGTTTAGTACATCAATAAGTTTCACTTGTCCTTGCAAACACTGCCTCTCTATACTTTCCTAAATATTTCCTATTTTCTTATAGTGATTATTGTATATCATATTGTGTGCACCAGTTCTATTATATGCTACCATATGTGTAATTACATAGTCACATCATGCTTGTGTTGTTTTGTGCTATAGAACATACAAAACAAGTAGGGTTCTATTGGCTAAAGGCAATATCATCATGTGTACACTACTGTTGCATTTGTATCATTTTTATTGTCTAATAAGAACAAAACTACACACAATTTTACCAAATTAGATTGTTTATGAAGAATATAGTGACGTTCAAAAGGGTTATTTGGTGCGTGTTCATTAAAAGGGGTTAAAAATGAACATCACTTTGGTGAAGCTTATGTGGTGGCCCTTCTTCAAAAAGGTTAAAAATGAACGTCACTGTGGTTCAATGTTAACATCCTTAATTGGAAAATTTATGAAATGCGGATCAATTAATTGTCGTCACTATTAATATACTTGTTCTGCAAGCTTAATTGTTTTGTGTCTATAGTTAAAAAAAAAAAAAAGATTCTCCGATGTCTATTGACTTTAAGATTTTATTTGTTTAATTTTGTTAGATTTTTCTTGTTTTAATGAGTCACTAATCTTGCCTTCCATTCACCTTTGTTGTTCTTTCTAATTTGATTATGAAGTTTGAGAAGCGGAGTTTGAGTTAGACGAATACTTTAACGTTAGAGCTCCTATTTGTTGCTGCAGCATACAAGGTATTAATAACATTTCCTCTTTCTCTTATTTCTTATTCAAGTTGTTACCTGATATTTGATATGTAGGAAGTTCTGAATTGATTACAGTGATAGTATATTATTATAATTATTTTCTTAATTATTTCTGGTTTACAAATTTGGAAAGAGAGATTGAGATTGATATTGTTAGTTGCTTTCTCTTTTAACATGCATTATTATCTAATACTCTTATGTATGAGAGGTTGTATATGAATGATTTCGGGAGAGGTAAAGGTAGACAAAAGAAGTATTATCTTGAAAACACTTTTTGGTCTTTATTTTATATTATATATATAATTTAAAAACTTTCTCTAACATTTTCTTTCTTTATTTTTTCACTAAAAAAAATCCATATAATTTCATGTTTATTAATATGGAGCTCTCTGTAGGTAAGTAAATAATGGACAAAAGTTGGATGCATATTGGAAATAGGATGTTACCGCAATACTTAAATGTTGTGGAACAATTTCTAAACTTTGCATTTTCCAATCTTGAGGTTGGTGTAAGAATTCAATGTCCGTGCATGAAATGTAATAATGTTCTTTGGAAAATGCGAGACGAAATAAGAATAGACTTACGGAGGATAATCCAAACTTTTAAAAGGTGGATTAATCATGGTGAGCCATATTTATCTTTAGATGATGAAACAAATATTCGTGAAGAGTCAAATTTAGAACCTGGTGCTGCTTTCATTTTTGAAATGTTGCATTGTATGTATCATAGTGTTCCCAATAGTAATCATTAATTTAATAAGACAACTGAGTCAGAGCCTGAAGAGCGTAATACTGAAGTTGGGAGTTTCTTTAGGTTATTAGAGGATGCACAAAAACAGTTGTATCCAAATTGTGAAAATTTCTCCTAACTCTCTTTTATCGTGCATCTTTTTCAAATGAAGTATATGCATGGATGGAGTAATACTTCATTTGATTATTTGTTGAAATTACTGAGTGATGCTTTACCCAAAAAGAATATGCTTCCGAATTCTATTTATGAAGCTCGAAAGATAATAAAATATTTGGGTTTCGAATTCTATTTATGAATCTCAAAAGATAATAAAAGATTTGGGTTTAGATTATGTGAAGATAGATACATGTGTTAATAATTGCATTTATATAGTAAGGAATATGTTGATCTTGAACAATGTCCTAAATGTGGTGAAAAAAGATGGACAATAAGAAAAGTAGATGTTAATGATGAGGTTGCTTCAGATAATTTGAATAAGAAAAAAAGGGGTATGCCTAGTAAGATTCTTAAATACTTTCCTATAATACTAGATTACAACGACTATTTATGACGAAAGGAATCGTAGAAGAAATGAGGTGGCATAAAAATAAATAAATTGATGATGGAGTGTTAGGACATCTAGCTGGATTTTACTTCATACCCTCGTAGTGCAAGACTTGGACTTTCTTTAGATGGATTTAATCCTTCTGGTTCAATGATTAATTCATATAGCATATGGCTTATCATCTTGATTCAATCTAATCTTCCCCCATGGCTATGGCTGAAACTATCTAGTCTATTATTGTCCTTACTTATAATTAGACCAAAAAGTCTTGGTATGGATATTGATGTGTATATCCAACCCTTGATTGATGATTTGAATATCTTATGGGTGAATGGAATTGAAACTTATGATGCTTTTGTGAAACAAAATTTTCAATTACGTGCTTCTTTATTATGGACAATCAATGATTTTTCTGCTTATGGTATTCTGTCTGGTTGGAGCACCAAAGGTAAACTAGCTTGTCCAGTTTGTTATGTACATACTTGTTCTATTTACTTGAAATACAGTCGAAAGCAATGCTACATGGGTCATCGCAGGTTCTTGGAGATAAATCTTCCTTATCGATGAAATAAAATTCATTTTGACAATACAAAGGAAGAAAGACTTGCACCACAAGATTTGAGTGGTGAAGATGTTCTTATGCAACTTCATACTTTTTCACAAAGGTCAGTCTATGAAAGCATAAGAAAAAGAAAAGGATATGCTGAAAGATGTGAAAATTGGAAAAAGAAAAGTGTATTCTTTGATCTCCCATATTTTCCTTCAAATTTGTTGAGAAATAATTTGGATGTAATCCATGTTGAAAAGAATATTAGTGAAAGTATATTTGGAACGTTGTTGGTATTGAAGGAAAAACTAAGAACACATTGAAATCTTGACTAGACTTGCAAGATATGAAAATTAAAAAATCCCTTCATCCCATAAAAAATGGGGATAAATACATACTTTGTCCTGCAAGTTATACAATATCTAAAGCTGAAAGAATTCAATTTTGTCAACTCATCAAAGAAGTTAAGTTTTCGGATGAGTATGCTTCAAACATTAGTCGTTGCATCAAGGAAGCTAAAATTCATGGACTTAAAATTCATGATCATCATGTTCTTTTTCAGCGGCTTTTACCACTTATCATCAAAGAAGTCTTGCCAAAAGATGCACATGAATCATTAATCGAATTATCACTATTTTTTAGTGATTTATGTGCTGAAGAGTTGCGTGTGTGGAGAAGTTGGATCAGCTAGATAAAAGTGTATGAATTACATTATGTAAGTTAGAGCGTATGTTCTTACCATTGTTCTTTGATGTCATGGTTCATTTGGCAAACGAGGTGAAGTTGGTGGTCCTGTGCAATTTTGATGGATGTACTTTAATAAAAGATTGGCTTATTACTTTTTAAAACTATTTTTTTAACTAAAATGTGTTAAAATATTAATATATATAATTCACAGATTTTTGCGAACCTTAAAAGGTTATGTACGCAACAAATCGCGTGCGGAAGAATCAATTGCTGAAGGTTATCTTGCAAAGGAGTGAATGACATTTTGCTCTAGATATTTTACTGATATGAAAACGAAGAAAAATTGTCCAGATAGAAATTCTGATTAGTCTAGCATAAATAAAAATAGCTTGTCCATATTTAATTGTGGCAGTAAACCACTATTAGGGGATGCTTCGACAAAGTTGAGTACTCTTAAAATCAATCAAGCCCACTTTTACATTCTCCAAAATTGTGAGGAAGTCAAACCTTGGATTGAGTAAGATACATTTTACCCTTACATCATTTTTTTTTATAAATAGTCAACAATTATGCGTAATTTTTTTAAATAGTCACAATCAATAGAGAACATTTAGATATATTAACAAAGGAGAATAATAGAAACATAGCCAAGACACACAAGGAGGAATTTCCTTCGTGGTTTGAAGAAAAGGTAAACTCTATCATTTGATGGTTCGTAAATTTCTTTTTAAAAATTATTGTTAATGTTTATGATTTTGTAACTAAAATATTATAGGTGGTACAGTTAAAGAAGAATGGTGATAATCGAATTACTGAAGAATTACTATTTTTGGCAGGACCTCCAGACCCTCGTATTATTAGTCATAATGGATATATCATGAATGGTTTCTCAATTTCAAATAGTGGCATCTGAGCTAGGTTTTAAATCTCAAAATAGCAGTGTGATGGTGAAGAGTGATGAACATACAGGAAATGTTGATTATTTTGGATAGATAAAAAGAATTTTAGATATTTAATATATGAACAATAAATCCGTTATATTATTTCAATGTGATTGGTTTGAAGTACACTTCAAGATCATACTCAAAGTAGAGGTTACAAATAAGATGAATATGAATTCGTATCTATAGATATAATGTGACTCCATTACATAAGTGATCAATTCATTCTAGGTTCGCAGGCTCAGTCAGTGTACTATGTTAAACATGTCCAAAGTGAGAAATGACATGCAGTGATAAGAGTAAGACCACGAAATTTTTATGATATTCCTGAACAAGAAGATGAAATAGAACTGTTTCAATTGATTGACTTAGTTGAAAGAGGAGAAGCAAATCCACAAGTGGAGTTACACAATTATAACATTATAATATAAAGAGAAGATATTGATTGAGTGAGTGTTGAAGTACCTTCTATCAATAGTGAGGAAGAAGTAGACTTAGTAGGTGTAGTAGGTGTAGATGAGTCTGATCACGAAGACCTGGATGACTTTAGTGCCTCTGCTGCAGATGAAGAAACTACTAAACATGATGAAGTCGAGAATGACGATTAGATGTGATTTTCAAGTCAGTATCGAGATAACTTTTTCTTTATTGAATCTTTTTTTAATTTGAGAACTTGATATTATATAATATATAATATATAGCACTTGGTTTTGCTTTGTCTTTTTGAAAATGATTGTCCAGGTACTAGGTATCCTACACAATCAAAATAAGGCTTTGTAAAATAAAAGCCTTTTTGAGTTTTGTCTTCTTTACAGGTTCTATGCTCCCTTTTGCAAGATGCTATGTCAATATTAATGGCACATCATGGAGCGGATGGCCTTTACTATTTCTTTCCATTATTCTTTGAGAAATAGAAACCTAGTAAGAGCGAGAAAACTAAATAAAGAATGTGGCACTAGCTTAGTATATTGAAACATTTTAACTCACTATCTTTTCCAAATTACACCAAATGGCAAGGTTTCATGAACACTTGAACTCAAGTTGTGGATACGCATAGAAATAATATTAAAGCACCTCTGGTCTTCTGCTCCTTAATCTCTGTAGGTTTCTATCCCTCTGTAATGTCCAGTTCAATATCGTTATATGTTGCTACTTATGGTTTCTGTGTTCCAACTGACTTAAGCTTCACATAACCGGAACTATTTGAGAGGAAAAATGGGCATCCTGGTGTATTAAGTTCGTGCTATGTGTGGAGTCCTGGAAAGGATGGGACCAGTTGAGATTACCTGATAAGTTTTCAATCATATACATTTAGAGAATGTAATGATAATCCCTTGCATATTAACTTATATTTGGTCATCTTCTGTTAACATCTTTATGTAGTTTGTACTTTCTCCTATATGTATGACTTGTGAAGCAATTATCTGATGGCAGAAGAAAATCATGGAAAGTAACTCTCAAATTTTCTGGAAACTACATGAATCACCTGTCTTCTTTTGTTCTTTTTATCTGTTCCTTTTATTTACTTTTTGATCTTTTAATGTATCACCTTGACTTTTTTCTCCATGTTTTCTCATAGAGTGCATTTGTTGTAATTCTTGGTTTAGTATGCTAGTGCCACATGTTTTATTTAGTCTTCTCTCCAATATCTTTATCTATAAGATGGTAAGCCCCAGGAGTGTCTATAGGGATGAATGTAAGTATCTTTGGTTGTCACCATGACTCTTTTCCAATGCACAACAACATTATTACTATTAACATTCCCAAATGATCTTTCCAATTTGAAATGCGACAGAGCCTCTACTGGTGGTCTTGGTGTAGCAAGCATTGTGCTTTACCTCAACTTGGGGAATTCCCCTACTACTACTTCCTACAGAAATTTATGGCAACAACACGCTGATCCTCACCACAGTTTTCTCACGGATGAATATTTATTCTCTGGATAATCTCAACTTGATAATTTTATTGAATCTCTTTGTTCATAGAAGTTTTATTTTCTATCACCTTCTTTATTTATACTTTTGATTATTTTTTATTTGTTAAAATTTTTAATATACTGCAGTCAATCATGATAACAAATGTGGATATTTCTAATAATGGTGAAACTGTTGATATATCTGCAATCCCACCTCTAGGTAAATTGATTTATTTATTAAATTATGTATCTCCAAATCTATAGTTTTTTTTATTTATTTATATCTAAATAATTTTATGTACTACTACAGAAAAAAAAAAGAAAAGGGAAGAGGAAAGACAACAAGGCTTTCAATCCAAAAGAAACGTAAGGAAAATGACAATCGAAAGTTGAAAGTGCTTATCCCACTAGATTGAACAGTAGAAGTAGGTACAGGAGCTAAATATTTTATTGCCGAGCTCTCAGTGAAAGTTCATCATAATACTAGACATGACGTCAAGAATTGAAAGGGAGTTCCTGATCTGGCGAAAGATAGGATTGTTGCTTATATATTGGTAATTTACTACTCCCATTTATCTAATTAATAAAAATTAGATTTTTACATGTGTTGTATTTCAATGATGAAGGTTTAAGAAAGCCATGATGCAAAGACTTTCACAAATTGAAAAATCTCCAAAATCGTGAGAAAATTGGTAATGTGGATTTATTTTTATTGGTTTTGTTGATTAGTTTCAAAGCCCAGAACTTGATACTTCTAAACTAGATTAAGATTTTATTCCTTAAGTCGGATATTTACTAAACATATATTCTACATGAATAATAGTGTGCTTGTGAAGGTACGGGTGGGGGTGGGTGTGGGGTAGGAAGGTTGGTTTTCTGTCTAGACAAAGCAACATTACAAAAGGTGTGGTTTAGGAAATGCCTTTAAGGTTTAAAATATTCTCCATAGTTGTTGAGTCTATTTACAATGTAGAAACTGATGGTAACCTACCTTTGATGTTTCCCCACATAAAAAGCACCTAGAGCATAAGATCATCCTTCTTTTCATCAGATTGTCCTGAGTTTGTAGTTTTAATATATGATTCTATTTTGAGTGTAGGACCCTTTTCAACTTTCAGATATAGAACACAATCGAGATACTATTCTTATAATAGCTAAAAATTTATATCAACATCGTTGTAGTAGACTTCATGATCATTTCAAGAAATTTACTACAAAAGAAGAAAGTTTGTAAAATATACCTTCAGATGTTAATGAAGTTGAATGGAATTTCTTATACTTAGATGAAAATAAATATTTTTATGCAAAAACAATGCAGATAATGAGTGAAAGAAATAAAAGTAACAAGGCAAAACAAGAAGTGAATCATATTTGCGGCAGAAAATCCTTCCAAGCATCGTCTTATGAAGCGGTGAGATCTTTATTTATTTTTATCGGTTATGATTATATTTTCTTCAATAACATAATTATATTATTTTGATAGAGGGACACAAATACTAGAAAAGAGACAAACTATCAAAAACTTTGGGAAATGACTCATATGAAGCCAAATGGACAGTGGGTTACTAATGTTTCTGTTGAAGTGAATGTACACAAACCCTTCTTATTGTTATTTATAGAACTAATTTTTTTAATAAATATTGAAATTCAAAGTTGGTTTAACTTTTTTTGTAGGATAAAGTGAAAGATATTATTGCTAAAAAAAGTTTAAGAAATCGAAGAGGACACCGATATGGATCCTATTATCAATGCTAAATTGGAGCAAGTTTTGGGAGAAAAATCAAAGTACATTCTTTGTCAAGGATCTGGAATTAAGTCAGCAAGTAGGATATCAAGAAATAAAATTCAAGAGTAACTTAAAGCACGCCAAAAGGAAGCGGAAGATGAACGTCATAAACAAAAGACTATAGAAAGCATGCTAATGCAAGTTAAAAATCATGTTGAAGAGGAACGAAGAAATTGAGAAGTAATGTAAGTTCATTTAGTGCATGACCAAAAATTGTTACAAGAGAGCGTAATGGCACTAGTTTCTCATATGAAAAGTTCTAAGGTATTTTTTTAGTATACGACGCTAAACTAGTAAATGTTGCATTATTACTTTTAGTTTCTCAACCCTCATTACATCTCTGCCGCTTTTTCATTCTATTATCATTTTGTACAATATACTAAGTTAATTATATGTACTATATTTAACAGAATGGACTTCCGCTTCCAACTTTAATTTTTAATATGATTACAAATTCAACTACTTCATATGAGACAGGTCCTGCAAGTCTTATGGATGACAACCGGGTAAGTGAACTTCATAGATCCTCAAGTTATCTTGAAGTATAGCGTGTGGGTATTCTTTTAATAGTGCAATAAGTTGAAATGCTACTAGAGTTTCTTGTTTTCTCTTTAGGTTTGCTTCTAGTGCAAAGTTTGTGTCAATGTGGTGGTCAAGGCTGAAGAAGACTTATTTTGTATTAAGTATGGTGTTTTCATGAAGTATAGCAGGTGGGTATTTTGTTATATATGCAGTGTGATTGAAATGCTATGAGGGGTTTCCCCCATCTTTTTTGTTCTTATGGTGAAAAGTTTTGGGCTTTGTGGTAGTGAAGGTTGTTTAACTTGACATATTTCTTTGACACCAGTAAGCTGAAGAAGACTTATTTTATGCTATGTTTAGTGTTCTCTTGAAGTATATATCATATGGGTATTTTGTTATCAAAGCAGTTCTTTGAATATGGTTGAAGTGCTATCTGGGGTTTATGCCTTTTCTTTATGCACTTCTTTCTTCTCCAAATGAAAATTTCGGGCGTTCTATCTATCTTTATTTGGCAAGTTGAACTTTATCAAAATTCACATATCCTTCCCAGTTGTGTCATATTGCATTCTATATTGGTATTAATTCTTTGGGATATTGGTTCTCCATTTCCAGAGTCATCAACAACTTTTGCCATTGGTACCTATTCCCCTTTGCAGCTAATAGTGACGAGTGGGAGAAACTTTCTTGGAAGGGTGAGAATTCCTTTGGTATGTTGGCTCTCCATAAATATTTTTAGAAAATTACTATCGGCGTGCTTGGGTTTGCCAAGGCAATTAGAGTTCTTTTTTAGTTGCTTCAGTACCACTTGCTTACGCTTGTATGCGATATACTAATCGTTGCCTTAGCAGTCCTTTTCTTTGGTCCAATGCATCCACCTTTATCAACAAGTCTCCACCCCAAATTTCACAAGTCATTATACCTAAAGACATTGTCCTGGGTATTGCTGCTACACTCAAGATTTGTTTGGGAACCAATTATAGAAATATTTAGGAAATAATATAATTACAAAAATATTTAGGAAACAATATAATTACAAAAATATTTAGGATCTGTTAGGGAACCAATTACAGAAATATTCTACACTCAGAATCTCTGGTGTAGTAGAAATTATCGTTATATTTAAGATCTGGTTAGTATAGTTTAGCAAGGATATGTTAGATTTGAATACTAAAGTCGATTTGAGTATTTGGTCTTAGTTCAGGTTTGCTGGCTCAGTTTTGGATTTGATGCCTTAGAATGGAGATTGGAAGGTTATGATGGATTTAGAGTATGAATGCTTATCCATCTTTAGGTCTGGCTTAGGTAGTTGAGATCAAGCGGTTTAGTCATGGTGTTGAAATTTTAGCTTGGAGTTGTAGATCTTTAGTCTAACCTTGATTTGAGATTTCTCTTAGTTAGGGTTTTATCTATTACTAGATGATCCTATTCCGTGGTTACCTATTCGATTCTTCTGACTTTTGATGGATTAGGTGGATAAGTGTTCAGATGATAGTTCACAAACAAGGTATTGGTTCTTTCAAATTTACCCTCAAGTTTGCAGTTTTGTTGAGGTATTTGGATTATACACTGAGGAGAGTAGTATGCTTGAGTTGGGTTCAGTATGGCATCATTCTCGGTTGATGAGGCATCCTGGAATGGATTGTTCAGTGGTAAGTAGTTGTGCCTTAGACTCCTAGATTTTTGCTTTGAGGATTATCTAGATTAATTGTAGCATTTGGCATAGACTATCGACCTTAGTTACCTCAAATTGTACTCCCATGTATTTCTTTATTATATTTTTAACATGTTTACCGCATTGGCTTTCAATGGATTAGATTCAATTCTTTGAGTTTTCTGTGATGAGATTGCACAAACGAGACTTGGGTAACTTTCTGCTTGGTTTAGAGTGTTAGCAGGTTTGGAAAGGTAAACGAAGGTTATATTTGGATTTGGAGTTGCTTTCATGACTTATCACTTGAATTGCCTTTGGCTTAGATGAGTTTTTAGGAGGTTGTTTTGATATCGGTGTGGTATCAGTGTGTCATAGTTTAGGTTTGTGTGCATTAACCTTTCTCGATTCAGATGGAGGGTAGTTAGAGGTAAAGGTTGAGTTTTAGCTATTTGAGGGTGAAGTGCGGAAGATGGTTTAAAAAGGGATGCCTTTGGTAAAAATTCCTTGGAAGTTTTATCTCGTATTGGAGGTTATCTAGAGAGCCATGCTCGAAGCATGCAGGCCCAATATCTTGTCCTTTCGAGCTTTCAAAGATTTTTCTTTCCATTGAGTTTTGCGGATGAAAGTCCTTTTAGTAGTGGATGCTATAATAACCCTCCTGGTTATTTCCTTGATTTGCATGCATTTCTAGTATTTCTATCATTTCCATAGAAGCTACTAGTCATTCATGACATACCAAAACTATTAGTGCGATGATCGAACAATTCATTTTGATTTTTTGGCTTATTTCCCTATTTTGGAGATTTCAATATTTAGGATTTGGTCTTAGACTAAAACTCCTAATAGATAACTTCGGATGAGAATTTTAACATTGCCATCAACTCTAGAACGTCAAATTTAGGCTAGGTGGACTCTTAGTTTGGGTCCCAAGGCACCTGAGCTTATTTTGAGATTTTGGTTGAAAGATAAGAAAATGGAAATAGGTCGTAAGACCTCTTTTTTGTTGAAGTGACCTCGAGTGGAAATTTTTGACTGCACCATTAAGTTCAAAACGTTAAATTTTATAGGGTAGCATGACCCATTTGCATATACGGGATTATGAATGAATCTCAAGGGGTTGACAGAGTTCCATATCTCAGCTGGTGCTGGTGCACTAGTGATCGCGAGCCCTGGATTATGAACAATGATCTAGTAGCCCTAAGATGACTCGTGAACACAACATTATTAGTCATGAATACACACTCTTTCTAGTATGGCCTACTCGCTAATAGTGACGGCCTTGACACGAATGCGACCTTGGGTCCTTTATCAAGGAATCATGAATAACGATCGACATATCATGAATGCTACTACTACTTACCTGAGAAAGGCATAAATACTCTTTTTAGCCCCTTTTTCTCTATTCTTCATCCATTTACAAGAGAGTAAATCCCTAGAAATTGGGAAAACTTGGGACTGAAGCTTGTGGGTGACTTTGGGAGCTTGGATCATTATTTCTTTCGTGATTTCCTTTTAAATTCGTGGTAACATTACTCCGATTTCATGGTAAATTCTTATAAATTAGGGCTTTGAATTCCTACACTTCATGGGTTGATTTGAGACCTGATTGGTTCTCCGTTTGTGCTCAACTTTTGAGAACACATTTCTTGTCCTTCGAGGAACCCTGACGGGTTTGATTTTGGATTTCATTTGCTAGCCCCTTAGGCCTGTTTTTAAGCTAAAATTTTACTCGGCCATTAATATATCAATATGGGTCTTGTTTTACTCCTAAGGATGCATAGTTTACGATTTTGATAGAATGGTGGCATTTTGAGATCATGGAGTAAAGATTAATGATTTGGCATGACTCAAAGATTTACGGTTCAGCATCGAGGTAGTCTTCTGTCTACTTTTCATACTAACATGGTGTGTTGTATATTTATTGCATGTGAATGAGAATATTAAGATTGATTATGGGTAGAACACCGTGACTTAGTCTTGAATATTGAGGTTTGGGGATTAGATGGGTGAATTGCACCTTAAGGTAAAATGCGTATAATGATTCTAGGATCCTATTACCCTAGGTTGTTAGCCTATTAGGTATAGCATACATGGTGGATTGTTGAGATTTTTCTTGGATTGTGATGTTATGGTTATGCCTTATACATACAAACATACATACATACACATATACATGCACACACATATATATATATTTATATATTATTGAGCCCAAGGTTGTGTCATAATATAGATTTGATTTCAGGTAATGGTTTATCCATGTAAAGGGTGTGGTTGTAGTTATAGATATGCTGATGCTTATGATTTCATTATTTGAATACTAGTGATGGCTTGCATAGATTCGGTACATTCATGATCACTAAAATAGTAATGGTACGATTCCAACTAAAATTAGTTTTTCTAAAAAGGGTTTAAATCCCACTTTTACCTTAGAAATGAATTCCTTCATAATGGGAATCAGACTATCTTAATGATTGGCTTATGGGATTTTGAGAAAAAATAATGTATTTAATGATTTGACTGCGACAGACTTTGATCCATGATTTTATTACTACTATTTATTTCAATCGGGAGAGATTCTAGTCCTTTTTTATACCCTTATGATGATTTAGACATGGAGTTTACCCCGAGCAATAGATTTATGTACTTACACCCTCTTATCCACGATTCGAGTCTGTGTGGTTATTATATATATATATATATATATATATATATATATATATATATATATATCTCCGGTACCTAAAAGACAAGGTTAATGATGTTGATGATGAGGGTTATTAGAAATCCTAGATCAGGACCTGATCGGTGTATATGGGTATTCCTATACCCCCTAGGGACACTTTTATTTGTAAGCCATTATATTGAAGAAGGGAGGTCGCCATAGTTCCAGCCATTGCAAGCCGTCGTGCTGGAGGAGGTATATACACTAGGTTACATTATGGTATTAGATCGGTTATGGTATTATGGATTATGTCTTGGCATTCATATTGGCATGCACATTGTCTATCACTAGTATGCCCCTATATCTATCAGCTTTATGCTTGGTTGCATAGGTATAGGTAATGAGTATGGCTTGTAGTGTGTTGTATGTTGATTGAACTTTTGGAGCCTATTTTGGTTGTGATGTATGTAAGGCCTAATTAGGTATTGTTTGCCTGGACTCTCCAGTTACTCACATTGTCATTGCTATTGTTATTATTATTTTGATTATGGTTATGGCTAGTTTATGATAGTTTAGTTAATGACCCAATATTGAGATGTGAGGTATGATTCTGATTCTCTTCTCTCGCAATTATTTTATTTTCCATGACTATCCTATGTTAGGCATTATGGCTTATGACCCTAAATTTGTTAGCATTAGTTTCTACTATGATTATGTGTCCTTATGATGCTAGACTGATGATTTAGGTTGTACCTTGAGTTGACCTTATTTTATAAATATATGTAGCTATGGTATTACCGTATATCCCTTCCTTTACTTATTCAAGTTGTATATTCATTTCTTGATCTTGTATAGTATAATATATTCTCCTTCCACTAGGTATTCGTATATTATGTAGTGGTATACGGTATAGTGTTGAGGTTCCTATGGATGGATGGAATAGGATAGTTCATCCTTAATACCTCCTTAACCTTACTATGTTGGTTTCTTGGATACGAGTAAGATAGTCTATCCTTATTATCTCATTAGGTTTACTATATAGTTGTTGGATATTTGGGTGTAGTTTCTATTTCTATTTACATGTTATGTATATTCTCTTTATATTTTGAGCTTAGTCGGCGGTTTCCTAATGAGTACCATATGTTTAGTACTCATACAACACTCCTGCAATCTATTATCATAGTATGGGTTATCACAGTTGTTGCGTACGTCATGTCGAGTAGCTATGGTTCGGAGACATAACGTGAGCTCATGATGTTTGGGGTATTACTTTCCTCCCTCTTATATACTGGACTAGTCTTTTTGTTGTATTCAGAGATGGGTTACATCTATATATTCATTTTGTACTTTATTTGTTTCCTTATTAATAGTAGAAGCTCTTGTACCAATTCCATCAGGTTTTGAGACTATCTTGTGTATTTTAGTCTTTTACTACATTTGTTTTACATTCTCTCTTCTATTTCTCTTGGTAGTCCTTTACTAGTTTTCCGGATTATGGGTTGGCTAACCTACTGGTGGGTTATAGTAGACGCCATTATGATATAAAAAAATTTTCATGACACCTACAGTGCCGAGAGTTTGGGTCATATCTATGTTTTTGAGATAGTTTGCCTACATGGAGTTCCTATATTTAGTATTGCAGGTCGGGGCTTGGTATTCACTTCTAGCTTCTAGAGGGGTTATCAGGAGGAGTTGGGTACTCAGGTGGATATTAGCATCACTGTCAACCCTCAAATTGTTGGATAATTAGAGAGAATTATTTAGGTTCTTGAGGATATGCGTTGAGCCTATGTTATAGACTTTAGACGTCAGTGGGACCAACACTTAACATTGGTGGATTTTAAGGCAATGTATGGTAGGAATTGTTGATCTCCGTATAGATGGTTTGACACCATCGAGGTTAGGCCCTGTGGTACTAACTTTCTTTGAGAGTCATTAGATAGAGACTGGGTAATTAAAAATTGGCTAAGAGCAGCTCAGAGTAGGCAGAAGTCTTACGCAGATTGTAGACTTCACGACTTGAAGTGTTGGAGTTGGAGACCATGTATTCCATTGAGTATCGCCCATGAAGGGATTGATAAGGTTCAAGAGAAAAGGAAAGCTCAGCCTCAGATATATTGGACCTTTTGAGATACTTCACACAGTAGGAGATGTTGATTCTGAGTTAGAATTGACCATAGTTTTGGCCAGTATTCATTCCATCTTTCATGTTTCTATGCTGCCACATTGCATACGTGATGAGTCACATGTGCTTCTGTGGGATTTGATTCAGTTGGACAAGTGGTTGAAATATCTGGAGGAGTCGAATCTCATATTAGCCAGGGATGTCAGGCGGTTGCACTCTTGGGAGATTCCAGTAGTTAAGGTCCAGTGAAGACACCACCTAGTAGAGAAGTCAACTTGGGAGATCATGATTAAGATGCAGGCCCAGTATCCCCACCTATTCAAGCTTACAGGTACATCCTAGCCCATTACTTTTGTAGACAAAACTCTTTTTAGTAGTGAATATTGTACTAATCCTCCTTGTCATTTTCTGCATTTCCATACATTTTCTCTATTTAGAGCTTTCTTATAGCCGCCCCAAGTTATTTGTAAATTGCGGAGCTGACAGTTCAATTAACTGGCAGTTCGCTTGGTTTTTAGAGCCAATTCCTTATTTTGAGGTCTTGGCCTATAACAATAGTCTATTAGGCATACACTTCAATTTAATGACCCCGTATGCCAATTCTGACAGTTCCACCAGCTCCAAAATGTTGTTTTTGTCTAGGAGGACCTTTGGTTTGGGTTCTAAGGCTTCCAAACTCATTTCGGGGTATTAGTTAGAATTTAGTAAAAATGGACCTACCACATTTCACCAAAATGGCCTTGGATGGAAATTTTGATGGCCACGAGTCAAGAATATGGAGTTTGTTAGGGTAGCATAGTTTATTTGTGTTCACAATATTCTAAATAAATCCTGAGGGGGCAGTGGAAACTTGAAAAAATTCCAAGTTCAGCTGATGCATCATGTAGCTGATACATTTGCTAAAGTGAACATTTTATCTCTTTAGCGGAGGATGCTTAAGCAACTAAGAGGTGGCATTAGCGGCCATGGTTAGACCAGCCTGTTCGCTTTAGTGACGGCTAGCTAAAGTAGACATCGATGAAGCGACCTCTTGATTGGTTTAGCAGAGGTCATCCCTGAGTCAGGGATTTCTTAGGCAATCTATTGACTGCTTTAGTGTTAACCGCTTAAGCGGTACATGGGAGGACATTAAATTCATCCCTTTGCCTAATTTTCTCCCATTTTATACAAGTCTCAAGATCTAAAATTCCCAAAAAGTATGGGAAATTGAGAGGCTAATCATAAGGTGGTTGTGGGGTTTTGGTTAGCTTGGAATTTTCATTTTCTCATCGAAATCCTCGTAAGTTTCTGTCTAATTCTTGGTTTAATTATACAATTTAGTCATAAAATCCTAGATTCATGGTGGGTTAATTTTGGTTTCATTTGAGCTCAAAATTTGTCAATTCTTAAGGGTAAATGAACCATGTGTATAGAGGATCGTGATGGTAGTTTTGAAAGTGTGATTTCATAAGTGGGCCCCAAATGAGTTTTTGATTTGATTTTGGAAATAAAGCATAAAAATGTACTATGTCCATCATTTTTCTCTAGTTTATGTGTAGATTACTATTTTGCTAATGTGGCATCGTGCGGAAGATTCTTGACAGGAGAAATTTCCAATTTAGAAGAGTTTATTAGGATTTCTTCAGCATCTACGTTGGCTAGGTATACCTTTCTTTTCGATCGAGCTTAATTATAGTATCGATATGATATTTACTAGTTTTGGGTTAGGAAATAGGATGTGGAAGTGTATTTACTATAATTTGGATTGTTTAGTCAATTAAGGGACCGCAATTAGGAGTATTTGACTTGACTACTTATTTTTTAGGTTGAATTGCTATCTTAGGACTCAACGAGCCTTATTTAGAATCATGTAGTGAGATTTGACACCTTAATCTAGTTTGGGGTAGAATTTGCATTAGAATAGATTTTTGGGATTAGAAGCGGACCCCCCGACCCACCTTAAGCCAAGATTACTATTGTCTCCTTGTAGACTCAATAGATCTTTATATATTATATTAATTATATTCTTAAGC
The DNA here is from genome assembly GCF_002878395.1 of Capsicum annuum. NCBI lineage: Eukaryota > Viridiplantae > Streptophyta > Magnoliopsida > Solanales > Solanaceae > Capsicum > Capsicum annuum. The sequence goes on from NC_061121.1 coordinate 95,265,214, forward strand.
CCAAGGAGGCCTTAGACACATGATGGTTTATTCAAGATTTGTGCTTGGGAGATGATAAGACCCATTCAAGTCCAGCGATTCAATATATTAGTTCCGATTCAAGTATTTTATCTACAATGATTTTGCATCAGGTTCAAGTATGGTATTCATGATATTAGTTCCAGTTAAAGTTTGGCATATGAGATACTACTTCTGGTTCAAGTCCAAAGTTGAGTGGTTATTTATGATGATTATGAGACCGGGTTTGAGTCTGGGGTTTATGGTATAGAAAGATCCACAGTTATGGTTCAAGATATGGATAGTTGGTGTAATAAATGTTATTAATTCTTCTTTACTGCATCCACCTGGATTATGGGGGAAAGCATTTGGTTATTTACTTTATGTCTTCTAGGCTTATAGGGAGCCAGTTATGTTAGAGATAACTATGTCCTCTTTCCGAGCCTTGAACTAACTTTAGGGTAGGAATAAGACCCAATTGTATTTACATAGAACAAAAAAGCATTGAACATCTCGTGTGGAATAGTCACAACAATCTCTTGTGGAATAAGCCGTATGAATATCAATTATGATCATGTCGCTGATGTGCATGGCATGAGTAGAATATCATACTGACTGAAGGACAAGAAATATACTGAGGTAGGAATAAGTCACGTATATACCTATCCTAGCTTTGTTCTAAAACTTCACTAGCATTACTAGTAATATCGCAAAACCTGACTTGGTTCTTTGTTCTATCATCTCCCCCTTAGATTTAAGCCATCATTCAAAGTCAGTAAACCTATTCAATAAACTCTAAATTGAGCTTTAATCAGTTCACTCTAGTGGTTGGGGTATAAATATACCCATAAATACTAAACTCCCTAAAACACTATATCTTAAAGTGTAAGAACTACTGCTAGTACTTCCTTCTGAGATACAACTTTCTCTAGCCATAATGGTCATCACACCATACCCTAAATTCTTACAGACTTAGAATATTTTTGAAGTATCACAATACGCTAAGTACACATTTTTTACTACCAAAATTCGAAGATCTTTTTTCTAGTAGGCAGATCATCCACAATGCATACTTAAACTTAACAAGCTTTTTTATCTTTCTCGTCACTACCTAGGGTTGATCCTTGCTAAGGTATTTACATACTCTAAGTCCTCTTAACCAGTTAATCTCTCTCAAAATGCTACCATAAATTCTACACAATTCCTTGCTACCTCTATCAATACATAAGTCCATCTACTAAATCCAAATAAATATTATCCCCAATCTACTACTACATTTGTAAACTCATGCTTCTAACTCTAGGTCACTCTGCCATAGGATTCTGAGGAGGGATCTGAGAGAATATCTTACATTGGATCACTGTATGACTTTTATGAACAAGAGTAAACTCTTCCATAATTATTGAACTTAATAGTGATGGGATCCTTTGAAGCTGTTGTGTAGTCTTACAACTGTCTATACACTCCGTCTGAGAAAATTTTATCAGTAGAAGTTTAATCTTGATTATTTCTACTAACTCAAAGATGAGGCATGGTTAGTGGAAATAGAGCAATGCTTAGATCTGTATAAACTTCTTAGAGAACAATTGTAATGATGATCTTAGATATGAAAAAAAGGAAGTATTTCCTAAATGCCTTATAGTCTCTTAAAGAAAAGTATATTCATCTTCGTACCATTCCATTAACTCTACTAGACACGACTTCATAGACATCCTAGAACATATGAACTCTGTGCTCCAATATCAAGTTTAACAAGACCAAATATTACCCTTGAGTTGTAACATAGTGCTTTGAACCACAAGTGATCCCAAGCTAAGCCATGGTACTGACATAATGTATGAGCAATTGATTAAGACATATATAAGGCTAGGCAGACTGAGTGGAAACATAATCATGAAATAAACTAGCTCAATACATTATTGGTAAAAGGTTACAACACTGTCATTTGAAAGAAAAAGGAACTGATACTACATATAACAACTCTAACTGACTATCTATGAAACTTCTACAAATACTAATTGGAGGTAGTTGGCACATGACCCCCAGCTATCCCTAATCAATACACATAATTATAAGTAAAATACTAGAACTACAAACTGACTTAAGTCCATCGAATAAAGAGAACTCATCACCTACTACCTAGAAGCTATGATCTGCCTAACTATGGTCTTGATAGTAAGCACCTTAATATACATCACATAAAAATGTAGGCAAAAGAGGTATACATTGGTACTTTTGAATAAACTGAGTATGTGAGACATGCACTATGAATAACTAGACATAAGAATGATATGGATGGAAATATGTAATGACTCTCTGAATGATAAGCATGAATGTTGGACATAAAAATATTCTGAAACTATAGAGTTCTTTACAATTAGGCATGTTGATGATAAAGTATTTAAATCAAAATTAATGTTGATTAATGCTGATGTATATTAAGATGCAATGACCATCCAGAAGATCATAAATACTGAAAGCATGGATATTTTATGATAATTGAAACACTGTGAAATAGACTTGACAAAGGGTTATGCAAACACAAAAGTTTAAAACTATAGGAGATACTATTAACCGAAATATAACCATGTGAGATAAACATGGAGTTCAATGTATAATTTCCTTAGAAAAATGCCTAATATACCTGAACATGGTGTAAGGACTGAGCTCATTTGATGCGTAGGAATAAACCTATGGTGGCATGTTGTTCTAGGACTATTGGTACTTTAAACCCTAGTGTAACTCGGTGCTAAGTACTACTCCCAAGTAAACATTATTGATAGCTCGATGAGATGACATATCTGGATTTCAACTTGAGATGACATATCTAGATGTCAACTTGTACATAATCATAGATGCCATACCTAATTGCTATACTACGAGTAAACCTTGGCTTATAAGAAATTAATCAACAGATACCATACTAATTTGAAAACTTATTTTTGAAAAAAATGTTCAAGAACATTACTGGGATATCTAGATGTCATATATATCATGCATATTACTGCTTTGAGCCGAAGCTCTTAATTATGATATAAGTTGACATATATAAATCATGGTTTCTTGAAGAGTGAGACTTGTAAACTTATGGGAGGCCTGAGATGGATGGATCAAAATACATAAAAGTAACATGTGAGGGTTATACGTAAGAATGACTCTATAAGGTTGACCTAAATCCTATTTCCTGACTCATGAAGATACTAATAGTATAATCATAAATATTATCTAAAAATAATTCTAGAATACACTATATCAGAAATTATCCTAAATCATATGCAACATAAGAACTGAATATTTAATTATCAATGCATGAAATCTTACGTCATTTGGTGTTCATAACCCACCATCTCTAAAGAATTCAACTACTAATGACAATTTATACGATATAAATAAGACATGAAACTTCGTAAAAAAAGATTTAAAAATCAATAATTTGATAAATATAATGAAGGATTACAGTATTAACTCAATAATAACTTTGAAATTTCAAGGGAGACATGTATCCATGGACTATTCACGATGAGGAATTGAAATATAAAAATTATCATGTTTGTAATGAAATACCTAATTTCAATCTTCATAAGAACATGAGTAATAGACTATAATTTTAGGCATGACGGTGAAAGGAACCTCCGTTGAATACCCACATACCTGAACTTATCAATTTCTTGAAGGAAATCTTGAGTTTAGATCTTTGGAAGCTGAAATATGATAACAAACCCTAATTCATTCTTTTCTTGAGAGTGGAGAGAATAAAGTGCGAATAAAACTTGATATTGTAGATCAATAACATTTATTGACTAATTTAATTTGTCGGGGATCTTTTGAGGTAAGAAACGGACCAAACTACCCCCTAAAAAAACTAAAAACAATTGCAGAAATTTTCCATCTGACGACTTGGTTGACCACATGTCAACCAATTAATGGATCATCAACCATCTCTCCACTTTTGGGTGAATTTGTTTACCTTGCTTTTTAAGGTTGGCAACTTTTGTTGACTGGTCATTAACCAATTGACGGATCACAAACTTTGGTCATCAATTTGTGATAGACAAACACCCTATGGTAAAATAAGCATATGTTTTTACTCCGATATTGGATTAAGATAAATCTAATATGTTAGAAACAAGATTCATAGATATTTCATTTGGTGGGTATTACAGTGAAAATACATCATATTCAAGGAGTTATGGTCATTTGAATTTGACTATAGATAGATCCTACAAAAGGACTAGATATGTATGGAAGCTTTCAACTTGGCCATGAGTTAGGAGTTACTCATAGCCTTAATTAATGTCTAAATCATTTCTCATACCACGAAATAATTAAATTTGGTTTTATATGTGCTTGAAGAATTTTTTTTAATCTTATCTTGGATTTTTAGATGTTACATACATCTCCGTGAATTCTTTAGTCGACACACCCTACTCCTCTTAATCCATATTTTATTTCTAGTCTCTTTCTATGGAGTTTCTCTAGAAATTATCCATTTATCCTCTTGGTCGTGAAGAAATAGAATAGTAATCACAAGGTTAAGAGAACAAACATAATGGTAGATGCTGCAAAACAAACTATATATAAAGTATGAGTGTTCATAATATGGCCACAAACCATGATAGAGAGTTTTATCCACTCATAATTTAATTACAAAGAAATAATTTAAAGTAAAATGTTAATTATGCTAAGTAAAAAGAATAAGAAATACCCTAAGAATGTTGATACCAAGATCTAAGATCCTTTATTCATCCTCTAGCAAAACTGTAACTAAAAATAACCTAAGAGAGAATTTATAATATTTAAAAACACCTAAGAGACCCCTCATATTGGAATGGTAAAAGAGAGAATCTTTTCCTTGTATCTAATCACGTTGTGACTCCCCACATGACATTTTAACTCAATTTTTGACCCAAAGCATAAAAATTCAATATAGGTATCATTATTCTTATATTAATGTGTATATTATTATTCTGATAGTGTGGCATCATATAGAGTGGGATTTATTGGGCATTCTTCTGTGTTTGTTAGGCTAGGCTTACTCACCTCTTATATTGACCTTTATTATAGCATCTATATGATATTATGCTAGTTTCGGTTGGGAAATTATGACACGGTTGTATATTTAGACCAATTTGGATTATTTTGCCGGTTAGTGAGTCGTATTTAGGTGGATTTGACTTAACCACTCATTCTTGGCATTGAATTGTTAACTTAGGACCTAATAAAAATTATGTACAGTGTTGTAGTGGGATCTTTAAACCTTAGTCTAGCTTGGGTTAGAAATTTCCTTAGAGTAGACTTTCAGGGTTAGAAGAGTACCCTCTTAGGCCTACTTTAGGTCAAGATTACTATTAGCTCCTTGTACTCAATAGGTCTTCTCCCGATATCCTATGTACATTAGTGAGCCCAACAAGGATTTGGACATATTCTGACTTGTTCTAGGCTTGTACTTTGGATTTATTTAGACCGTTTTGTGTCTGACAATTATGATATTTATACTGGTTTGAGTTTGGTATCTATGATGATATTATTTTTGGTTCAAGTATGGTATTCATGATACTTTATTTTATTCAAGTCCAACATTTACAGATACTTATGACTGTTATGGATTCAGTTCAAGTTTGGTGTTTATAGTATTAAAGGATCTCTGATTATGATTTTGAGGTTCAAATATTTTATGAGTATTACAGTTGGTATTTCCTTCTTGATTTCACTGGCTAATTATGGCCCGATTGGATTATGCTATTACTCGTTTGCTTACTTTTATTATTTGGACCACTGTTCTAGGTTTTCTCTTTTTCTCACCTTAGTTTATTATGTTGCATCTTATTATATTTATATTATGATTTAGCTTAGTTGGCTGATGATGTGTACCAAGGACTTGTTACTTTGATACTCATACTACACTTTTTCATCCTTTTTAGATGCAGATTTGAGTAATAACTGTTGTCGTAGACATTATATATTGCTAGTTAGAGCTCAGAGATAGGGTGAGATTTTGAAGACATAGCAAACTTTCTCTCCTTCTTCTATTTTGGATGGTCTTTCTATTCGAGACTATTGTATATTAGATACTTATAGTATGCTTATTGTTTTGAAAGAGGCTCCTACACTGACCTTTCTAGGTCTTGGGATGTTTTACTCTTTCTCCTTATTATCTTTAGTTGTGATATTATTGTTGCATTTTATTTGTTGTGATCTAGTTATAGTGTAATTCTGGTATTTATTCTATTTTCTCGCTGACTAGTCCATTACTTATTGTTTTGAGATATTTTGTCTTACTTATATGGGGGTTAAAGTAGGTACCATCATGACTGAGTAAATTAGGTCATGAAAAATTGGTAACAGAACCTAGGTTCACTGGTATTGTTGGTACAAGAGCAAATGTCTAGTAGAGTCCTACGGATCACAATAATGATGTATGTTTCTTATCATAGGGAGTCTATAAGACACTCTTAAGATATCTTCACTTCCTTCACTCATTTCATGATATGACTAGGACATGAGCTACTGCTGTTAGAAATAGTGACCCTGAGTCCGTGATTAGGGATCTTATCAAAGGTCATGGCTGGCCTAAAGGTAGGGGGATGAAAACAGGGTCTGCCCCAGCTAGAGATTTAGATAGGGAGCCTTAACTAAACCCTATTTCTTCTCCCACACTAAAGATTCCTCCACCCTATTGAGTGGTGGGCCAGAGGGCAGCCCAAGCTCTATCAGGGTTTATGTGTTTATTACTTCTCAGAGATACTTAATTTAGTTATTAGGTTTGGTTAGTGGCACACTGTCTAATGGTGCTTAGTCTGGGAAGTAGAATGGTATAGGGGTCAAGACGTAGCCTATATCTATAACCCCCAGAGTTGAGATACCTCCAACACCGATAGTTTCTAAGTCAGTAGTCACCCGTCTTTCCATGTCTATCAAGGACCAAAAGATATTATGCAAATTTCTGAGATTGCCTTCGCTTAGGTTTTCAAGGCACTAGGCGAGGATGCATTTGAGTTCTTGACTGCTTGTGAGGATATACCCTATAGTTTTGGCCGGGTTGAGACGTGCGGTAACGACTACACTACTTTTTAGTTGGACCTAGAATCTACACATAAATAGAGAGGTTATCTTGATTCTTGGCCAGCTGGATCTCCTCTGTTAAAATGGACTCTGTTTTTTGAGGTTTTCTTAGATAATTATATTCCTCATAGGCTTAAAGAGCATATGAGAGATCAGTTTTCGAGATTGGAGCATGGTTCTATGACTATAATAGAGTATGAGGCTCGGTTTCATAAGTTAGCCAGGCGTTCTATAACTATTTTACTGACTGAGTATGAGAGGATTTGATGTTTTGTTTTGGGACTAAGACTTCCTCTTTGCATGGCTACACAGAGTTTGGTTGCCACTAGCAGGTCTTTTATTAAGGTCTCTAATTACGCTCAGACCATGGAAGAGATGCATCACAAAGACCTAATGAGGCAACAATAAGGGACCATGTTACTAGGGTAATTTCAGTAGGAGCTGATGTGGATCATCGTATAAAGGTAGAGATTCTTTTAGACACATAAATTTTACCCTCCCCAAAAGTCAAATCAATTCAACCCACTCACCTTACCACGCACCCCACCCATTTTATGATATTCCCCACAAGAAAATAAAGAAAAAATAACTCTACCTCACTTACCCTAATCTAAAACTAAGAAATTCCCATCCAAATAACACCTTACCAACCCTACCTAGCCCATTAATACAACATACCACACCTACACCCTAACTTACATTTTTCCCATTTCTCAACAACATACACTTCAAAATATATATACATAACTATACATACGACAGCAACATAAACACTCTCACAATACTACAATAGAGAGGCAAAAAATAAGATAGGCAAAAATTAACAGAAACACAATGAGAAACAGAGGATAATTGAGATGGAAAAATAGTAAAGAGAGAGGCGGGAAAATAAGGTGAGAATAGAGTGAGGAGAATTAAAGGGGAGAAAATAGAGTAATGAAAAACAAAAACAAAAAGAGGGAGAAATCAAGAACATAGGAGCTTTGACGAGGGAGACTTAAGTAGAAAATGAGAGGGAGATCAGGCAAGAAAATCAAAGAGAAAAAGAGAGAGGAGAGAATTAGATGGACAAAGAAGGGAGGGTGAATGAAATAAAGGAAAATAACTTTTTCCGGTGAAGTTTTTGCTGGAGTTGCCCTCTCCACTAGTACACCAATGTCATTAACCCACCAGCTCAACCACCTACCCATAAACACAAAATTCAATGACCAAACTTGATAGCCCATCACTTTCCATCACTGTTTTAGCTTGTTGGATCTCCGAAAAAGCCATTAGGGCTATCCCACCTCAAAATTTGATCGAATAATCACCAAAAAACGTCCCCTATATTTTTCACTCTATCCATTTCTTGATCAAGATAATATTTTATATTTTTGTGGGTATATTCAATTTTTCTTCGAGTAAATTGGGTTTATTCATTTGGGTTTCTTCTTTTTGAAATTTTTTGAACAGTCAAGCAGCCATGGTGATAGTTTCAGTCGAGCTGTTTGGGCTTCCTTTTTCACGAGTTGAAATTTTGCATTTTTTAATCTATAATTCTTTTTCGTTTGATCTACCACTTTAAGTGTTTGTCCGTTGTTGGTCCCTTGTCCGAGGTTTCCATTTGTGGATCTATTTCTAAGAGATATTTTCAATTGAAATAACTCTTCAAGAGGTAATTTACAAAATCTTATCTCGATGAATTTTGACATGTAAATCTTGAATTTGTGAAAGTTCCACTTGTTTTGAATTGAGTTTCGTGTTTTTTATGTTGATGTTTTAACTCGTTGAAGTGTTAGGATTTATGTTATCTTTTGAATCATGTTGGTTTTTGGGTATTGAATGTTGTATCCATTAATGAGAATTCATAGTATCAAAAGTAGATTATTCGTCAAGGGAACTAAAAATCCATTAGTTCATAACTTTAATTAGTTCACTTCAAGTTGTTATTTACTATTGATTCATATTTATTCTCATTTAATAGTATCATGTTTAGGCTAAAATTGGTAGGTAAATGATAGGTAGGGTAGGAAAATATTAGACATTGTGGATTGTTGAATGTTTGTAGAATGGTATTTTATTTTATCACATTTGAATCAATTATACTTCTTTGTCCGGGGAATGCTCCGAGGAAATTATATTTTTTCATCAGTGAATTCCTCGATGTATTATGTCTTTGAAGGAGGTTCATGATCAAGTCACGAAGCGTCAGGTAGAGCATTAGTTAGGATTAGGGTAGGCTAGTATAGGTTTACATTTTAGTATTTTTTCATTTTGTACTGTATAATCAGACCGGACACTGTTTGATTTAATTTATTGTCTTCGTTTGTTTTTAATCTTGTTTATGTTCTTTTGTGGTTTATGCATTTCATAGTGTCATATTAGCAGATATACTCAATAAAGCGACCGTGGTCGAACCACGGCACCGAGGGATGTCTAACACCTTCCCCTCAGTCAACAGAATTCTTTAATCAAATCTCTATTTGTGGATTAGTTTTAACAGTGAAAAGTATTTTGAAAAGGATTTCCAAAGGTGACTTGGTACACCAAATTTATTCCAAGTGGCCATTCTGAGTTTATGTTTTAAATTCCTTTTCGAAATATATATTTATTTTGTCACTTACTAATAAAAACCCCTTTCTAACTTATAAACTCATCATTTTTTGGTTTTAAAAAGGTGTGATAGCTTTGGTGACTCTGCTGGAGATTTTTTTAGAATTCGAGATTCAGTTTTGAGTTACATTAGCTAAGTATGACACTATAGGTATATAGTCATTTTTGTTTGTTTTATCATTTTATCATAGTTTGATGCCTACATGCTCTTTGTTTATAGTTTTTCTATATGTGTTACTACGTTATATTAGTCATCATATGCATTACCCTAAGTTATTCTTTCGAAACAAAACCTGAATTACACATTATGTATGCAAACCTTTGTTGAGTTACGTTTATTTTAAGAGGAGGAGCGATCATACATATTATGTAGGTGAAAAGAAATCACAACCATTATTGATCATATGCTCCCTCAAATAGCCTTATTAGTTGAACTCCATCCTAGGTTATCCTTTAGGTCATTCTTTATTTGCATCATATTGAGACCTAGCGGGACCTGTTTGGTCTTTTGTAGGTGACTTACCCTTAAACATCCCGATGTGCTACTTGTTGCATCTTTGAGGATAAAAATGTTATTTGGCGTACTAACTTAGGGAAATATATGCTGAAATTGAGGGGAAAAATGTGTGTAGGAAAGGAAAGGTCAAAAGAAAAAAGAAAGAAAAAAGGTGAGTCAAAGAAAAGTTTTTCGTAGTTTATCGGAGTTCTTTATGACTTTGTTTTTCCACAATCAAAAATTCAAAAAAAAAACAGCTTTTACCTTTTGCATGTTTTTTGTCAAAAAAAAAAATCAAAAAGAATTTCCCTTTGTTTATTTTATCGTGCATTCACAACTTGAAAATTTCAAAAGGGTTTTTTTCTGTAGGATCTTTATACATTTTGTAGAAGAAAATTAAAAAAAGTTTTTTACATGTCATATAATGAAAATGTCAAAAAAGATTTTCTTTTAGTGTCTTTATGTTTTTCTGCATCGAAAATTTAAAAAAAAAAATTATTCCTGTTGTTATTTAATTTTGAACAATTTGATTTGAAAATATAAAAATATTTTCTTAAGAGTTGTTAGTGCCCTTTTTATATGAAGTCACAAATTGAAAAACTCAGAAAAAAAAATTTATTGATGTTTTTCATTATCTATTTTTGTCGTGTCCCTCAAGTTGTGGTCTGGTCTTTTAGTTTTTCTTTAATTGTTCAATTTGGATGAACTATGCATACCTAATTCTCGTTTCTTGAGAGTGAGATACCTAGGCATCCCTTGTTGGGTTTGGTAATCTTATTTAAAAAATCCAAAATGATTTCTTTAATGCTTCATTTAGAATAGGTGTTTTATATACATATATAAAAGAAAATACAAAAAAAAAAGATTTTTCTTTAATAAGTTTTAGGTTTCATTTCATATGAAATTCAAAATCGAAAACCCAAAAAGATTTTTCTTTAATAATCATAGGCTTCATTTTTAACAAGGGATTTTGAGTTGAAATATTCAAAAAATATTTTCTAACAACTTCTTGCGAAAATTATTCAAAATGAAAAGAAAAAAAAGTCTGATTGGTCATTTTGTGTCAAAACTTTATGAACTACGCACACCTTATTCTCCTTTCTCGGTGGTGAGATATGTAGGCGCCCTTCTAGGGTTTAGTGATTTTTTCAAAAAAAAAAAAAAAGAGTTTTTGAAAATGTGTTTCATTCTAACGTCTTTGTTTTTTCTAATTCAGTTAATTTAAGGTCTTTGGTTTATGGCATTCTTGCTAGTCCTTCATATTACACCAAGTGCGAAAGGAAGTTAGCTATGACCAACAAAGATATTGAGATAATTGTCACTGATCAGATAAAGAATTTGGGGAATAAGAATTTAGGACCTAACAAAAAGATCTTAAAATTAAGGCAACAAATCGTTGAAATGCATAAATCTTGTGGTAATGGGTTGCCTCCTCCTACATTTTCCACTAATAATCTGGAATATCCTTCTAGCTGTCCTCTAGTATCACATGCAACATTTTTCATTTTAACTGATATACCACAACATGCATCCAGATTTACTCTGGGGAAACACTATCAAAACACTTTAGTATTTATCTCCTAGCTTAACACAAAACTACCACATATTCGACTCCACTTGTAATATTTGTTTTTGTGGTTCCTGACAGCACCCAAGAACACACGCAAGTGCACGTGGTCTACCAAGTAATATAGTGACCTTCAAGAAAGGCGAGGTATCGATCCCACAGAGACTAGATTTGGCAATGATTTGATTTCAGTTCACAATTTAGATTCACTTGATGCAAGAGTAACCAAAAGAGAGAACGGAGTATAAAAATTGCAAGTAAATAATGCTAAAGTAAAGATCTTTTAACAATCAATAGGAGAAAACCCAGGGTTGAAGCACTCTGAACAATCATATTATGCTAATGGATTTCATTCATTCACTTGCGTACTGTGGTTCTTGATTCGTAGGGTTAATTGCATGATTACAGTTTCCCAACCTCTAATCTTTTATCTAAGTTGAACCTTACACCTACATCGTTGAGAGGGGATGTAATAGTTAACTCAAGATCTTAACAAATATCATCCTACATATGAATCAAGTAAGGTATCTAAGTACATCTCTTTCCTAGATACTAATTCAAGTTTCTTATTATATAAAGAATCAAGAACCATGCTCTGCTATTACCATGTTTTATCGCCCTATTCCCTCTCCCGAATTCACAAGATTGATAAAGGATGTATTTTAAGGGCCGCGAATCCTTAAAATAGTTATAATAAGAATAATCAAACAAACAATATTGATAAGCTTATAAAACAAACATAATCCATAGCAATAATAATCAAGTTCTTGGCTTTAACCCTGAAAAGGGCGTTTAGCCAAACATATTCATAATCGTAATCACAAAATAGTAATTAATGAATCAAAACATGAATTAACTAAATAAAAATAATAAAACCCTAATGAAGAAGTTGTAGCAGCCCTTTGCTATCCAAAATATGCTCAAAGATGTGTAAAATGTGATACAACATGTATTTATAGTAAAGGAGCAAGCCCTTTCCGTGTTTGACAATAAACCTTCAGTTAAAGAGCCCCATAATAGGTGGGGCATCTCCTCAATATCGCCCTAACTCTCTGGAATTTGTTCTCAAAAAAAATTATAAGGCAAAGGGGGCACCAAAATAATCCAGTGTCGAGGGCTAATTGCCTCTAGGAATAACACGCGCCACATGGTTGAAATTTTTGGCCTCTTAATATTCCATTGGTGCTTTGTTAGCGTCCATTGTCCAATCCCTGACTCCTGATGCACCGAAGACATTCCAAGGGTCCAAAAGTGCATCAATCTGTGTATTGTTACTCCGTTGAGCCATTCTGAGCCTTTTTGAGTTGTTAACACTTGATGTGAAGCTTGCATGTCCTTCATATATCATCATAATCCATTAAACAAGAATTCTATAGTATTAAACACAATAATTTAAAGCTTAAAACAACACAACATCCAACACGACGAACTAGAAACACAAGCTAAGCATAGGCTAATTTCACTTTAATCCTTAACTCATTTCTTTGACCCTTGGGTTGATCCAATTGACCCTTGATAATTATAAATAACTTGCTTCACATATAAATACATGATAAAAAACTTAGGAACTCATTAAACGCATTATAACCCAACAAGACGACTAGACAAACACCTAACTCAAGCTAGTAATGCTAGTTTTCCGGGTTGTACTCTAAATAAATCTTTTCGATGCAAACTTGTTTAAACCTCACTCTTAACATCATAAAAACATATTTTAACATATTTATCTCATTATTAAACATTTTAGTATACAATCATCCTCAAATCAAGACTAAAAAGGCTAGAATAGTGATGCTAGAATGCATAAATACACGCAACGTCACCACCCCACACTTAAATCCTTTTTCGTCCTCGAAAAACTCTTCACTCTAAGTATCATGAGATAGAGACTCTACACTTCTACTCCAGGAAAGACACTCAAGCTAGTACTACAATGACTACAAGGAATGCAAGTTTCTACACTAAGCATGTTATTTACACAATTAAAAGCTCATGAACACTACTTTAAAACATTTTAGCCTCAAGAATTGACTCACCTAGTTGTCAAACTCATGCTTATAATTCAATCAAGGATATCATACAAATCACCCACATTCATCAAACATGTGTCCCTCACAACAAGAGAGTACCCATACTCACTCACAATCATACAATCAAGCAATTCATAGTATGATTGGTACAAGAATCAAATTACGCTCACTCTTACAAAGAATTCACAAGTTACACATAATGAACTATAGGCTTTCCGTTAGTGTAGTGCTCCACTAATAGTCGAATGTAAAGCTTACGATCAATTAGGACTTTTTCGGGTTGTAATGTAGGCTAAGGGATGGGTAGGAACTATTTGGAAATAGTGACTAACCTATCTAAGAACTTGATTACACTATATTATACATTTAAATTCACTCTCCAACAACCAAACAACATGTATTCATTCATCCATACCTTTTTATTGCCCCATCTCTTTTAAGAATTTCACAAACACTTGGTGGATACCTAGTTTAGTACCACAAGAACTATCTTTTTTTTACAATCATGGCAATATTTTTAGCATAAAGTATATCACAACCATCCACCACACATCAATTATTAACACCAATATCAATTACCTTAGGGCATCAATTTCACCTTTTTCTTCTTCAATTTCTCAAACTTCTTTTTCAATTATTTCTTCTTTTTTTATAGAACTTAGGAGCTTTTTTGGATCAAATTATGGTTTATCAAAGAAGGGAATTAGGCTACATAAGAAGCTACCAAAGAAAAGGGTAAAGTCTCAGTGGGGGTTAACTAGGATAATTCACAAGGGTAGGCAAAAGAAAGTATAAATTAAGGCTGTCGAAGAAATGCCCAAATCATCTCCTGAATTCCCACTCTTTATTTCACTTTACAAACACACCGAGAAAGTTTTACACATCATATGCAACAAGGAATATTCAAAATTGTCACACTCACATGGAAAATGCTCAACTCAATAGGATTATCATAGACTCTTAACCAAAAAATAGCATAAATTAAAAATTAAGCCAAATAGTACAAGAGTCACAAACATGAGCCCAAGAGTCTCAAAAGTAGCAATTCATTCAATCAACATACTTTTACAAACAAACCCACTTGGATCATGTAATCAAAAATAGCACCAACAAGAATATCTCACTTATTCCTAATCTAAAATTTTAAATTGAGCCAAAATTTGGGAATTTCCTCACCTCACTTAAAAATCTACTTTGTTCCCAAAGTAAACTTTTAAATTAAGAGATAGAAATACTTCCTAATGCCTCTAGGCCTATATAGTAGCATCTTCACATATAAATGAGGTCTATAGAACCTCACACTCATTATTTGCCATGCTTCAAGCCTAAGTTTATCGTACTCAGACTTCTCATTAACCTGTGACTCAACCAAAAACAAAAAATACATGAAAAATCATAAAAACTAAAAATAAAACATACCTAATTAACTTGGGTTGCCTCTCAAGCAGCGCCTGATTTAGTGTCGCGGCAAGACCCATATTAATTCAATCATATTCCTTCACCCTTTTACTCCCTGTTGAGAGCCAATTTTTCTTTCTTTTCTGACCACTTTTACCTTTCAACATGTTAGGAATTGGTAGTCTCATCTTAGGTCGCTCAATTAGGTAGTTGAAAAAGTTCTTTGGTAGATTAAACACCCGACACTCATCCCTTTCATCACATTGATCATGCATAAATATTTATATAAGGTACTTTCAATGGGTGTTTTGTAAACATCAAATACCACCTCTTCATCATCTACCCTCATCTTAATCGTGCCTTCTCTAACATCAATCAAAGCCCCTCCAGTTGCTAAGAATGGATGCCCCAAAATAATTAGTACTATTCGTCTGCCACAAAATTAAGAACAAAAAAGTTAGCAGGAGTAATAAATTTGCCAACCTTTATGAGGACATCCTCAATGATTCCTTCCGGATATGTCATGAAACCATCTGCTAGCTGCAAAACCATAGTGGTCGATCTAGGCTTTCCCAATCCTAATTTTTCAAACAGAGATAGGGGCATCAAATTTATACTTGCCCCTAAATCACTTAATGCATGAACCTCTTTATTCCCAATTTGAATGGGAATAGCAAACTTCCCAATATTTTTTTTTATTGGGGATCTTTTATGTAATCACTGCACTACACTCTTCAGTAAGTGTTTTTGCTCTCACATCTTGTAATTTCACCTTTTTTGCCACCACATCTCTCAAGTTCTTTGCATAATTAGGCATACTCTACAAAATATCTAAAAGAGGTAAATTAATATGAAGATCTTTGAATGTATCAAATAACTTTTTGAATAAGGCATCCTTTTTTGCTTTTATTTGCCTTTGAAGGAAGGGTAGTGGCAGCCACTTCTTTACTTTTTGTTCAGTAACTTTTTTCTTCAAATACTCAGACTTTCTTAAATTTTCAATAACTTCATCATTTACCTATTGATTCACCACATCAGCATCTACCTCTTTAGTTGCCTTTCGAGGTTTTTTATAAAGTACTTTACCACTCCTCAAGGTGATTACCATGATTTATTTTGGATTTTTTGTATTAGCAGGCAGACTACCTTGAGGATGGTTATTTAATGCTTTTTGTATCTACCCAACCTGTATCTCTAAATTTCTCTGGGCCACTTTCTAATTCTATAATTCTTCCCTTTGACTATTCAGATCCACAATCAATTGTGTTTGACTCGCTAAGCGTTGCTTTAACATCTCTTCCATATTGCTCATTGACTGATTCAATTGGGCTTGTGGTTGTGGGGTGTTCCATGACTGATTTGATGGCTAAGTTTTTCATTTCATGTTGTAGGCAATACCTTAATTTGACCTTTGATCTCATACACTATAGATTTTGGATTTGAAGCACACATAGTAGTCATATGACTACTATTTCCACATACTTCATGCCAACCTACAGCTTGTTGGATGGCATTGATTGTTGCTACAAGTTGTGTTGCTCCCAACTTCATGCTGTTAAATGATATGTTGATCTAATTCTACAATGCAGAAACTTGAGCTGATAGGGCTGTGAATTGGTTAACCTCCAACACACCAACAATTTTTTTTTGTGGCACTTCTAGAATCTAATGGTTACTATTTATTTCCTCATGCTATGTGCTTCAGTAGTACGTACAGCTTATTATAATTTAGCTCCAACGCTTGACCACCTGTGGCTGAATCTAATAAAATATTTGTATTATGATCAAGAGCTTCTACAAAAGTATGAGAAAGTACCTTATTCGACTATAGATGGTGTGGACAATCCCAAAGAAGGTCCTTGAAGCATTCCCAAGCACGATATAGATTTTTATTAGGCTTCTATTTAAAGCTCACTATCTCACTGTGAAGTCTCACAGTCTTACCTGATGGAAAGAATCTGATGAGGAATCTTCTGGCTAAGTCATCCCATGTTGTGATTGAATTGGCCAACTCCTCATTCAACCACTTGTTAGCTTTCCCAATAAGTGAATAGGAAATAGTGTTAGTCTTATATTATCTGGAGTCACCCTATTTGGAGTGAATATATCTATAAACTAAATAAAGGTCTGTAAGTGGAATTGTGGATCCTCGTGTGAAAGCTCTGCAAACTTTCCACTTCTAATAAAAAGTTGCACCATATTATATTTCTACTCAAAATTCCCCCCAGCTGCCGGGCTTTGAATTGGGGAAGTCAAGTTCATCAGAAATGGGATTACCACTTCCCCAACCTTCCTACAAGTTGCTTGTTGTTCAGATATAAGAACAGTATCCTCTTGTTCTTCATGGATTTATGAAATTCTAGGGAGAAGGATTGCTTCTCTCCTGTGTTGATGGTAAAGTTTCTCAGGTTCTAGGCCTAGTTCTACCATCACCCGATCCCTTGCCAGCTTATAAACTTAAGAACTTGTTTCCTTCAAAAACAAAAACAAGACCAAGCGTAAAACCACCAAATAAATCTAAAAGTAAAACTAAAATAAATAATTGCCAAAATAAAAGTCCCCAATAATGGCGCAAAAAAATTGACAGTGTCCAAGCGCACATTCAAGTGTACATGTTCTACCAAGTAATATATCGGCCTTTAAGAAAGCTGAGTTATCGATCCCACAAAGACTAGATTTGGCAATGATTTGATTTCAGTTTACAATTTAGATTCACTTGATGCAAGAGTAACCAAAAGAGAGAATGGAGTTTATTAATTTCAAAAAATTAAATAATGTGTAAAGTAGAGATCTTATAACAATCTATAGGAGAAAATTGTAACTCCCCGAATCTGGCATCCGGAATGCTACACAGTGCTCATAAACCCGAAGGACCACAAGCTAACCTATGACTGATATTTGTGCCTGTATACTGCATGATATACTGTATAATGTGGAAACATGAATTGAAAAGCCATAAGGTTCAAACTGTAATATAATATTCAATAAAATACATCATCTGGGATGGGGTATAAATGCCTAAAACAAAACTGTCTAAACATACTATAGTTTGAAAAGCCTCTAAAATATAACTATCTGAATAAGGAGATGATGGGACATGTCCCCAACTAACTCTAACTAATAAACTAATTAATGAGATAATAAAGAAATTATCATGTCCTCGAAAGATGGGGAATCACTGCTAACTCTGACTGCGGAGATTGGAATGCTACTGATGCTCTAGAGCTTATGCTTCTAAACCTATGGTACAAGACACCATAGAGAAAATGCGTCAGTACTTTGAATGTACTGGTATGCATATGAGGTAGGCTGAATACAAAGGGTTCATATTCATGAACAATACTAATTGACTGACCAACAGGAATGTGAGAATACATGCATGACTATGTGACTGTAACTAAGATTGTGATAGGAATAAATACTGAGATCTAACTGATGAGTCTATTGATAACATAGATTTACTAATATCTGAGTTTCTAGTACTGGGATACAAAATAATTGTACTACTGGTAGGCTGACAACTTAGTTTACTGGCATGGATATCTGAATGATTATTTTTGATAGTTTTGACTATGAAGAACTAATCTGGTTAACTGTATTTTTAACGCCCCAATTTTCTAAACGAAAACAATACATGGTGCTCGTGACCCCGAAGGACCACAAGCTAACCCATGACTGATATCTGTACATATAAACTGCATAATATCTCATAAAATATGTGCAAACATGAACTGTAAGGCCATAAATTTCAATACTAATACATATTTGAAAAATATGGTATATCAATACCAAAAAGGAACATAAATAATGTAGTTTGAACATCTAATCTAATATCTAGTCCAAAAGCCTCCAACTGAACTAAATAAGGAGTTGATGGGACATGTCCCCAACTAACTCCAACTACTGATAAAGTGAAAACTAAAATAGAAATGAAATCATCATGTCCTCGAAGGATGAGGACTCACGTCTAACTCTGACTGCTGATCCTGGAATCTACTACTGATTTGGAGCTCATGCCTCTAAACCTATGGTGTAACATAAGAGAAAGTACCTTAGTGTAAATGCATCAGTACATCTGAATGTACTGAGTATACGAGTGAGGTAGGCTAAATACAAAGCATTGTATGCATGGACCATACTGACTGATATGAATGTGAGAGTACATACATGCATACATAACTGTAACTGAACTCGTGGAGATACGGACTACTGAGTCTGAATACTGACAACATGAGTGTACTGATAATGAGATTCTGAAAGATTGAGTTTACTGATATTGATTTTTAAATCACTAATAAGTGATGGATATGATACTGTATTACTGAATACTAAGAGACTGATATTGCATTACTGATAAATGAATGATTGTTTCTAACAGTTCGAATTATGAAGAACTGGTCTGATTGACTGTATCTGACAGTCTTGAAGCTGAGTATTGATAGTATGAGTTCTGATAACTGTTGTGATTGATAGCATAAGTGACTATATCTCACAGTCCATAAATCTGAAGGAAACTATCTGAGTTTCATTCTATTTCTGAGTTGACTGTATCTGACAGCCCTGAAATACTAAAATCTGAAGAGCTATCTGAGTTCTTTACTGAGACTGGGTAGCTATAGCTGATAGTCCTGAAAACTATAACTGAAATTGTGGGAAGTAGTTATCTAACTGACATGCCCTAAATATGCTATAATAGCTAAGCTGGCATCTAATCTTTGCCCCGACTGGAGGGGTGTCAATACCGCACCACTGGTAAGGACAGCTATGAGAACCCTATACTGGCAGGTACTCAATGATAATGGTGGGAACCCTACACTGATGGGTTAATCCACCTCATCAACCCTAATTTGATGGGTTAAGATGTCTCAACCTATGCTGGCTACGTAGTTCTGGAACATAAGGATGACTACTAAGAATCACACCCTGAACTGGCGGGTAAGTTACCATCCTTGAGTTTACTCGGTGCTAACTTCTACTCCCATCTGAAGGACACTGAACTGAATAACTAAGCTGAATTGAATAACTGAACTGAACTGATTAGCTGAACTGATACGGATTAACTGGACTGATACTAGTGGTATTGTTTAGCAGAGCTAAACTAAGTTTACTGGATTCCAATGACTAAAGAAATGTACTGAGTTTTGAGGACTAGTTGAGAGTACTAAATTTACTGAGATTGACTGTGAATACTGAGGCTGCTGAGGTTACTGAGCACTAAGATTACTAAGATTACTGGACTACTAAGATTACTGAGATTTCTGAGTTTTCCTGAGTCATATAAATGACTGAATTCTATAGATCATGCCTTGACTGAGAGTATCGTGAAAACATGACATGGATCTAGGTACACAGGTATATTTTTTGGGTACAAGTACCCCCAGGACTCGATGGAAGGAAATTGATACAACTTGAATTTCTTAAGTACACAACCATCAATAAAAATCCATAATACATGAGTGGGGGATTTCATGAAGTACATGGTCATCATAATCTCTATCATGAATAGGAATGCTTATAATCAAGTCATAAATCTCATATTCTAATATCATGGGCATTCCGACAACATATACTATTCATAGCAAGGGCATGGAAACCATTCAAGCATAAGGGAACGACAATATGTAACATTTAGTTCATATTGTAATGATTTGGGGATATTATACTTCACGTATTTATTCAACTCTCAAACATGGTAGGGAAAGCATGGATATATTTTGTGTACATAATTTATATCTCCATTATCATACATTCTTTATACCACAAAAATAACAACACATAATTTGCATGGAAATTCATATTGGAGTGTATGACTAACATGAACTTGTTATTTAGATAACATGAAATCATGTAAATATGAAGTTCTAACATACTAGGCATTTTATCGAACACCTTGCATGCATTCTTTAAGGTATAGGTGGATTTCATACTTGCATTCTATCAATCCATCTAAAGATCATGTTTTTTAACTAACAACATAACTTTCATGATATATACAGTCACGATACTATTATATAGAAAAACAAACAAGCATCAACATGGGTATGATCATATCACCACAATCAACCAAGCTTTGCTGTTTTAAAGATTGATTCTTGAACTCCACGGACGAAAGGAATTCGTGGATGAACACTACACATACCTTGGAAGGGAGGTTCTTGATGATTGACGGAGGAATTTTCTTGAAATTGGATCTTCAAGCTTAATTTTGCAACACTAATTATTTTTCTCCTTTAGTGCACTTGGATGATGAGCTTTGAGATGAAAATA